>NW_015378095.1:0-136136 GCF_001204775.2 Aspergillus nomiae NRRL 13137
CCCTGTGGTCGTATGTGCTAAGTTATTCTAAGCACTGGAATAAGTGAATCGAACTTTGTAATAAATGTTCATGTTGGTTGTCGTCGGCGATGTCGCAAAGAAATATCCTGGACGTTAACTACATTCGTCATAATAAGTCTATTAGCACCCGCTCATCAGTCTCGGGACAAAGGAACAATCGATCCAAGACACCGATGTTCAATCGACCATCTGCCGCATGGCCTAATCTAGGTCGTTTGGCAAGGCTTCCTCCCCAGGTCGCGGGCCAGTACGATCGCCATGTCCCGCGGGGAGTAATCCTCATTCGTCGCAAGTAATCATGTGTGGAACTTTCTAGATCCTGCAATCCCATATCCCACTCTCCGGTGTTCTCACTGCCTATATTTTCCGGACTCTCGTGGCCACCTCGTTGCCTCCCCACAATCACCGGTTGAATCCTGCATTCGGGCGCTGAACGGTCGCAGTACCCCACTGGATCGCACATCGAATCCGGATCGGGCCAGTTCTGCAGTATGAGAGCCTGAATCACACTTGGAGGGCGGAGAAAGACTTTACTCGTGCGGAATTCCTGTAGTCGTGGAGTGAGAGGGATCGTCTCGAAGATCTTACGGGCCAGAAACTCCCACACGAAGAGACTCACTAGCAGAATATCTAGTTTCTCGCGTAGGGAAAGGTTATTTTGACCGCACCACTGTGCATAGATGATTTCATGCCATTCATTTCGTGACTCCGGGGTGGGATATACCGTGGCCTTTGCAAGGGCCAGGCATTCGATGGAGAGCCAGTGGGAGGTCAATGCCTGGTAGAATCGGTGGTAGAGGATGCGTTTTTGATTAGAGGTGTCGTGGATGGTTCGGCCAGAGAGCTGGGGAAGCGGGTCGTTGCCGAGAAGTGTAGGGGTTTGACTGTGCCACCAGGGGGTCCAGTTGTTCATGTATATGTCGTGGATGGCTGTGTCACTGTACAGAGAAAAAAGAGATCGCATACCGTGCCAGCGGCAGACAATGCCCCATACTTGTTCGTCGGATAATTGCTGTGGGTGGGCTGCGAAAAGTGCTTGGTGGAGGACCTCGGGACCAGGTTTGGAAGCTGTCTGTGCATGTCCCGTGGTGGAATTTGGCGACAAGCAATATGCTGGATTGCAGGATTGAACGATAGTCAGCTTGGTGTCATACTGGTGTTGATCTTGGCTCTGCTATGCAAAGGTTAGCTAGACAGGTGGATCTTCCGGGTGGGCGATATTTACAATGATGCAACGGAAGATGTTTACCCGTGACAATGGACTGTCGAAGATGGTATATAGCCGTTTGCATGTTCTGGCAAGGTGCAGAGCGTCATCGATATCGTTGAGACATTGATAAATGAGGAGAAGAACCTCCACTGGAAGGCTGAGGATTGACATCGCAGTTCTACGACCTCGGGATTCGTATATGCTAGGCTTTTGCACGTGGTCTTCTTTGGGATGTAGGGTATGTTTATCATGTGATGTCAAGGGGCGGGTGAGTATGCTCTGATCAACTACAAGGAACTGTTCGTTGGATACAACCTCGAGTGCAGAATGAGCTAGATACAAGTCAGAGAGTGAAGCCTTAGTTTAAGAGCGGTACCACCACCAGCTCGCGGTCACGGCAGCTACAGGGAAGACGATCCATGTCAGCCATGGCTTGAGCACCCCAACCAGCCGCATCCAAAAAATGATATAATGGAACTTTGTAATGAAATCCCCTTCATTAACATGGGGGGAAGGATGGTTCGGTTTCTCCTTTTCCTTTCTGAGAAACTGGCAGAGGGGCTCCCAACCATCTTGGACCTTAAATTCCAGCACCTCGCGCCCTCGCTTCTGTGCGGCGGTACGTACAAGGTCATAATGGGCAGCGAAGCCATGTTGTAGACGACTACTGTCTTGCCACGTTCCTCCAGTCCACACGGACAGTGCAGATCGTAGAAGTGGGATGTAAAGGCCAATGTAAGTCTGGTGGAACCTCTGTTAGTAGCAGGAGATTAAATGAGGGGCGGAGGCTGGTACAGGATCAATGAACTCCAACAGGCTCCACCGCTTCCAGCCCAGAATGGCGTAGAAGGTGCGCTGCATGGAGGCCAACCAGGGCTCAACGGGGCGGGTGGTCAGCACTATGCGTGCGTCGGGATAGGCATCCATCAGCTCCTCAACAAAGAGAATGCAGGGAATATCAGTAATAGCCTGGAACTAGTGTCAGCCCGCCCATGTTGATTGACCAGCCGAGGTAAGCATTCACATCGTAACGCCAAAGCATCTGGTCAAAGTCGGCACCTGCGAATTTGTGACCGTTCCCATTGAACTTCGCATCTATGGCGCGATTCCAAAGACGCAATGAATCATTCTGCTGGTCGAGGTTACATTCGGCCATATGGTAGCAGGTGTATCCTAGTTCCTTTAAGGCGACATAAAGAGCTTCGTAGACTAGTCAGCCATGAATCATGCCATCATTGTAATGATTTCCGTACACATGGTCCCAGTGCGGGACATGCCTAACGCCAGGACTTTCATTTTCTTCTCACGGTGGGCCGGAGGCTCCATCCGTGGATAGGGCACGGTGGGAAAAGGGATATTTTCCATCGTAAAGGTCAAATCGCTAGAATTGAGCCGGGACGGTCAATATGGTAACGAAGTGGATTAAGGGGACTAATATACCTTAAAGGACTTATAGTTCGCACATCCAGGCGGCGAAGCGGCTGATCATCTGGCCAGTAAATCCGTTGGACCATTTGTTGCTACCTCAGAAGGAAAAGTATTGTGTAGCAGGGAGCGGTACGTTAAAGGATTGGCGCATAAAATAGCCATCAACAGCTGTGCTGTCAGCCACTCACTGTTGGTGTAGATCTCCACTGTGGAATGGTTAATGCATGTATCCCTGTTATAGTTGGGGTTACCTACCAGGCGACGCGGCGGGATTGGAGATGATGACAATCCGAATCAAACTAATCACAGCCACCCTACAGCCTGTCCATCAGGCACAATGCCAAGCCCAGTGGGAAAGAATTCTTACAGTCCCCCAGATAAATATTAGACAGGGGCAAACCTTTGGTTTTCGGTCTAAATGTAACGGTTGGATAACACGGACCGACATCAGCGCAATCACTAAATCCTGGAAGAAAGTCTTTGTATGTTAACTCCAATGATACAGGAACGTTGGTATTTCTCCATTCTGAGTATATTTATTCATAGTTATATGCGATTGAATAACTGGGTATCTTCGTTATGAGAATTTTCTGGTAGAGTGAGTACTTAGGGTACGCATGCGCACCTGATTCGACCTCACCCAGGCCCTTAGAATTGACGACCCACAACACTACCCACGGATCGACAATTCGAATCCCCCACCTCTTTGTTTTTACTGATCATCATCCATCAATTAATCTATATTGCCTTTTCAGTCATACCTACAGCAAAAGAAAAGTCCATATCCTTGGGTCTTTCCCGTTACCAAGTCACAACCTCACCCACATAATCCCCATGTCCGCCTCGCAGAACCCGATTCCGACTCGCGACCAGCTCACGGGGCTAGCGCGAAGCTATTTCAAGGCAGTGGATGCCAAGGACCTCGACGCTGTGTTGTCGTACTTCGCCCCGGACGCGACATTCACCATCGAGACTGCTCATGTCACAGCCACGGGCCCCGACGAGATCCGCCGCGTGTTCACCGACTTCCTGAATAACACCAAGCACATGCGACATGACATAACAAGTCTTATGGCCGATGAAACAAATGGAAAGGTCGCAACGGAACATCATTATACTGCCGAGCAGCTGGATGGGTCAAAAAATGATATTAACAACTGTAACTTCTTTGATGTTGGCGCGGATGGAAAATTCACACGAGTGGTTGTTTTTATGGCAGGCGCGAGCCCGATGAAATAAGGAGAGGCACCAAATTGGACACACATATAGCGTGGAACCATGCAGCAAAGGCTTTGAAGCCCGATATGTGTTGGCTCTCAATATTGCAGCTTCCTTATCGATCATGATAGGTTATAAAGAATAGGGTGTGAAATGTTATCCTGCGAGGTTGTATAACCTGTGGTTCTTATATTCATTCGGCTCCATACTGGTATATCAATCATCATTGCTGGGATAATCTTACATATACTATTCAAGCTGTCTTTTAATCCGATGTTAGGGCGGATGCGGTTGTCCTTCTGAATACGGGTGTTATACAGTCAAGGTCATCCCAGCAAGTAACAATGATGATCTTTTCTATCAACAAAAATGAGTCCAAATTCATACTTCGCCCTCACAGACCTTTGCCATTGTAAGATCCAATATTCGGCCGTTCCTCAGACGATACTTCGTTATTCCAGAAGTCTCTCCCACCATTATCAGACACGACAACCCCTTTCAGCAGAGCAGGGCTCCCCGATCGCAATTTATACCCATCCACCGAGTCGATGGTGTCTTTTCCGGTCCCCGGATCCATAAATTGTGCCTCTTGAGCAATGCCCGCTGCATCATCCGGCTGTGGCACAGTCTGGAAAAGGTTCCCATGCCACTCAATTGAATCACCCGTGGGCAAGGTTGAATCCTTAGTGCCAACCCAGATATTGTTCGACAAGTTCGTCTTCGGCGGGACGGCAATCTCAAATTTCTTATCCGGACAATAGACAACGTTGTTATAGAAGTCCATTTCCACATTGTCTCCGTTGCTATACATGCGGCAATCGTTTTGGAAAATATTGTAGCGCACGATTTGTCTCGCTCCGCCAGGGGTACCGCAGCCATCGCAATTCAGGAATATCCCTCCAGCGTTATCATGGCTGTAGTTATACTCGACGGTACAGGTACCCTCATTTCCCCAATCACAATCAAAGGCCTCACTGTCTATCTGCGACATGAGAGAGTCGTGCACGGCATTGAATCGCATGACCGCATCGCGACAGCCCAGAACCCAGATTCCGGCAAAATTGCCCCCGGTCCAAGGATACTCTCCATGTCCGAGGAATCCGCAAAGATTGCTTTCAATGAGCGGTGAAGCGCCGTAGGATACCACGATTCCATCTCCGCCGACGTAGGAGATGTTGTTGGCGAACACGTGTACTCCTTCGCCGCGATTGTCCATCTGGCCTACACGGACCTTGATGCCGCCGCCCCCGCAGTCATAGACTGTGTTGTTGAATATCTGGACGTCATCGTACCGGCTTTTATGCTCGGTACCGTTAACGAGGATTCCGCCCGAGGCGATGAATGCATCGGATTGTGTGGCCTTGTTGGTCTCACCGGCGACGTTGTAGACTGTAACGTCGTGAATGGATAGACCCCGGTGCACGGTTCCGTCGGACGACGTTGCGAGGATACCGCGGCGCCAGGCGATGTCAGCGGCCGGATTGATCACGGCTATGTTGGAGACATCCCAATAGTCCTGGTTGGTAAGGCTCACTGCTTCTGCGGCTCCGGACCCATTGATGATAGGCAAGGGGCCGTCACCATAGCTAGTGAGGATGATGGGCTGATCTTGTGTACCGCTACCCTGTGGTGAAAGCGTGCCAGAGCATGTGGTGTCTGACTTGATATTCAAGCTGTCTCCCGCGCTTAGCACAGCTTGGTTGGCTTCTTTAATTGAGCTGAATGGGTTTGTTTTGCTGCCATCGCCGCCGCTGTTGGAGGAGCTGCAATCGAGATATAGATCCTTTGCGGAGGAAAGTTGCAAGAGGTATGCGACAAGCGCAATGACGCTACTCCGTCGCAGAGCACCAATGGCGATCATTTTCACAAAAGAGAGACTGTGAGCTGTGTATTGAGCTCTCTTAGACATGCCGCATGCAAGGAGTCATTGTTTATATTCATGTCCCCTGCATTGCAGATCCTATCTCAATGAAGAAGCTCTAGCATAGAAATGCAACGTTAGCGCTCACCCCGCTTTCACGATTAAGTGCAACTGAAGCCAAACCTCGCTCGGGGGGATTCTTCGGCCGGTGCAGTTGTGAATTCCTCACGATCGGTGGAATGCTCGTGCCGCGTCTCCGATACGCGACCTGAAACGAGGATCCGCAGCAGAAGGTCCTCCTTGACTGAAGCAAGATAAAAGTGGAGTTATTCTATAGAACAATGTCATTTATAAAGAGCAGCATATTGGAGCACCAGGCACCACCTGGAGATATCTCTTACTAACCTCACATCATGATATCCTGGAAAGCTCTTCCCTTAGTTCTCGCCGCTATAGTCCAGTCAGGGTATGGACAAGACATACCAACGACTGACTTAGCGCCGGCGAAATGGGTCCATCCTGGAGCAATGATCAGTCAATCCCAACTGGACTTCGTCAAATCCAAAGTGAACAAGCGCGAGCAACCCTGGGCGGAGGCCTACGAGGCGCTTATGAACGACGAATTTATCAACAACCCCCAGGACCCATCGCCGCCGGTGATTGTCGAGTGCGGCCCTTACTCGGACCCAGATGTTGGATGCAAGGCGGAACGCGACGATTCCCTGGCAGCGTATGCCAATGCTCTGGCTTGGGCGATCAATGGCACCGAGGCGTACGCTCGCCAGGCGATCCGGATCATGGACAAGTACGCGTCCACAATCCAAGGCCATAACAACTCCAATGCACCCTTGCAATCAGGCTGGGTGGGCTCGGTGTGGGCACGAGCGGGTGAAATTATTCGCTATACAAACGCTGGCTGGTCGGAAGATGGTATCCAGCAGTTCGGGGATATGTTGCGTAATGTGTATATGCCACTAACGGTGAACGGAACGGCGAAAAATGTTGCGAACTGGGAGCTAGGTATGTTATCAATCCGTAGGATAGACGGAAGCACGAAGTACTGAGCTAACCCCGTCCTGCTGTTTAGCTATGACCGAAGCGGCTATCATGATGGCCGTATTCCTCGAAGACGCTGACTCGTATAACACCGCAATGGGGTGGTTCTTGAAACGAATTCCGGCCACAGTATACCTGAAGAGTGATGGAGAGTATCCGGTCGCAGCTCGCGGCCAAAGCTCCTCCCCGGACGCAATCATTGCCTGGTGGTTTAATCAAACTACGTTCCAGGAGGATGGTCAGGCACAAGAGACATGCCGAGATATGGAGCACACTGGTTACTCTTTTGCATCCATGGCTCATGTGGCAGAGACCAGCCGCATTCAAGGGACTGACCTTTACGAAACGGACTTGGGAACGCGACTTCGAGCTGCCTTAGAGTTCCATTCTCAGTTTGACAATGGGAAAGAACCTGAATCCTGGCTCTGTGGTGGAAAGCTGAACTTACACTTGGGTAACATTACCGAAGTTGGCTTTAATGCGCTGTCGTTCAGAATGGGATTAGATATGCCGGAGACAGAGAACCTCACTCAGAGACAACGACCAGCTAGGCAGAATGGCCTCTTTACAGCATATGAGACGTTGACACATGCGCAAAATGATGCTTGAGAGTATTAGTACGTTTATAAAGGAAACAAGCCGTTCGATCGAAGCGAGGGAATGCTGGACGAGCACTCAATTTGTTAGGTGATACATATACATAGGGTGGTTCATAACTAGAATCACAATTCAGAAAATAAGTTTTTTAAATTTTAATTATAAATCAAAAGGTAAACAAAACTATTTCTCTATAATTTTACTAGTTTAATATTAACAGTAACTTTATATTCATAGTAGTTTAATAATAACTCCTATTCTACTGGTCTCAGACTTGACAACAAAGCCCCAGGCGTAACACATATCTAATCCGGCCAATAATCTCCTTTTCTAGGCAGAGTATTCATATACCGAGCTCATCCAATCTACTGTCGTCGAGAAGGATATCGAGTGGGAGGCGTTCACCTCCCAATCTGGTCCCAACGAATTTCCATGAGATACAGTTCATTATAATAAGAATTACACTAATATCGCAACTTACAAGTCAGATACATAGACTGTACAGCCAACCTCCGCCAGATAATCCACTAGGAGTCGCGTATTGGGAAAGACCCACCCATGGAGATCGCGGAGCAGTCCGATTGCGACGCTTGAATTTGTTCCTACCGTGTAGCAACTCATACCATCCAGGGTGGTTTCTCGTCTAGCAGGCTTGCTATTCTAGTAGAAGCTTTTTTAGTAGCAGTCACCCATTTTGTCTTCAGTGATACTTTTGACAGGGTGGCAACGGATCTTTTAATTAATTCTCAGTAAACTGGTGTAAAAAATGAAAGACAGGGAATTATCGTTCAATAAAAAGCTTATTCTTGCCTAATATTATGTTCTCCTTTTGTTGCTAAATATATAGCCTCCACGAGTGCGAAGGCGGCCCTTTTCACGGCTTGGACGTCACGGCTGCGTCCCAAAAGATGCCAACCCTGCATCCTGAATTGGTATCAGATCTGCCGTCGGTGAGGTTGAACCCTGACCCTCTTGAGGTACGGGTAGAGAGGTTCCTGGTCTTGGACACGCGGGTCAGGTGACTCGTGAGTGCCATGTCTACGTCAAACTGGTCTCGTACAATAATTACTTGCCCCCTCTCAGGGGGCCACATTGGATTTCCAGAAGACTAGGGATCTTAATGGATATGATGACAGGACCCTAGCCCGTTACAACATGAGGTATCCTGCTCTGCCACCTATTCAATTTCGTATTGCCGAAGTCAAATCCAAATCCCTGCGCGGTATCTGTTGTAGTCTTTCAGGCGCTTCACGATCTACACGATATGCCTTGCCCTTGGAGGAAGGTCCCATATTCGTCGAATTCACCGCTGGAGAACCCCCAGACATTGCCGGAGCCTAAGCTTCCTTCCACCTAATACTCATCAACTCAATGCGCATCAGACTATATTTAGCCACGTACCTCGTCAAAGGACATATCGCATGAATATACGTGATAATCACGGGACCAAGTATTGATAAAACCTCTGTAGTCTGCCTGAAGTCTGTTCCTTCTGCCATAACCGTAGGGATCTCCTCCATCCCCATAGCACCAATATAGTTTCTTATCGGATAATATCAAGATTGTCCACTTTCCCATGGGCTCATTATTCCATCCCATGTTCGGACCACTGTCCTCCCAGTATCGTTTGGGGTTTGATTCAAATTTCATGTCGCCAAAAATATATTGTGGCGTGAACCTGCTGGCACAATTGCTTTGGTGTAAGTGAAATGTCGTAAATGAGAGAATGTTAGATGAAAGAAATTAATTCTAGCAAGAAAGGCTCTAAATTTATAAGTTCTTGTACGAGAGGGGGAGACACATCATTGCTGGAATTGAATAACTTATGGGTCTATAGTACGAAGGATCTATCTGGGTAGAGCCAATGGTGCTCATCGCCTGCGGAAAGATCGTCCTTCAGCTCGCCAACGTTTAACTACTACATTGCCGATCTCCACAGGCCGCCAGAATAATGGAACCGGCCCATACCATTTTTTTTTTACCGAAGTCACAAAAGTTATTGTCTAAAAGCCAGGAGTCCTGTAAATCTTCTAGATATCTTGACTCTCTGCTTAAATACGCTCCATCCTCTTTACTGTGGATATTATTATAACAGTAGAATAACACGCTCGAACCAATATTCTGCTCATGGCACTAATACAGCCAAAAAAAAAAAAAAGGATTTCCTGTTCCATCGGGATTTGATGCGGTGCTGTTCCGAGAAGTACAGGCTAATAAAAGTTAATAGAGTAATTCTCACCCAATTGGATGCGGTGGAAAGAGAGATCGATCAGAGATCTGCATGCTTACGATGGTCGGCGGATCGATAGCGGTTAATAGGATTCGTTCCCATTGCTTTTGCCCTATCATAGAGTGTATTGTTCTTGGATCGTGTCATCTGCCACTGGATAGACTCAGTGGGCTTCCTGCAGTGACCCTCTTATTCTCGGTACCATTGATCTTGCAGCGATCTCCTCTTCTCCTTCCAGTTGCAGTGCTAGTGCGGGGCACTTCTGAGAGCGACCTAAATCATGTATTCTTACTACTTGATTATAATATCGAGAAACATTTAGAGAGTGTTCGGCCGAAGGATTAAAACTTCTTTCGATGGTGACGATCGTAGATGTTGGGCCCATCAGCTTATAGGAAGATTCTCGCTTACTCCACTGTGGTCCATTCTATGTGGTCAAGTTAGTATACGTGTCTGGATGCGGATATCAAGCTAACTCGTAAATTAAGTCCTCATCGTACATACAGCGAAGAACAACCTCCCCAATCTAGCACCCACTAACCAGATTGCCGCAGAGGATCTTCTTCCTTTTTGTGGGGCAGCACAACTTACGTGCGTCTATCAAATCTTAGGCTAGAGCAGCTTTGCATAAATAGCAGACGCAAGGCCGGTTAAATCACATACTCTGAAGTCTTAAATCTAAAGTACCCTTGTCCCAGCAGATCGAGTTCTATAACCTCTAATTACTTGTTCTTTATCCCCTTGCTCTCCGACAAATGGCGGTGGTTCACACAGCACCGCTCAGTTCGCTATGCGTTATCTCAGCATTCTCACACCCTCTTTACAAGGAATAAATGGTATTTCATATATAAATAGATATCCTGGCTTCGTAAGTATACCTCGCGCTTGATGCCACGATCGTGCTGTAGATTTATGACTGTGTGCCTTCTCCATATATTGTGCCGGTACCCACAATATTTCTGTGATATTGCTCAGCAAGGGTGGCATGCGAAATAAAACCAAGAAGGTCAAGGTTAAAATTACAGTTTTTGTTGTTTTGGGAATAAAAATGTCGGACAAGCGCAAAGGTCGTAAAACGTTTGGTTTCATAAGTGATGCATAAAAAGGTAGTTATGTATAAGATATCTGATATCTAGTACTGTATTGCAATTCGATCTAAGTATCAAAGCAACCCCATGTCTAAAAGGCGATTCCCGAGCTCAAGAAAGTAGTAATCCGCATACACCAAGCCATGATCCCAAGAACGATCAGGGTGGTTGCCATTAAAATTGGCTGTTGACTTCTCAAGTATTGCTTCAAAGCGATGGCCCTTGGTAGCCTCGTATGATTGAATTTTCGTCACCCCATCCTGCTCACAACGCCTCAGCCGCATCTCATCTCGATTATATGCGAGTTCCACAGTATCCTTTGCGATATTCAGCGCATATGTTAAGTACCGTTTTGCCTCCACTAGTTCCCCAATCCCTGCTAGTTGTCCATACAATATCAGCATCCCATTGGCAGCGATTAATCCAGCGGAAACATCCCGCAATGGGCCCTGATCACCGTTGGTGCCTGTATGAGTGATCGGCGCGTCAAAGTCCCATAACGGAACGTAACGTCCCCGACCTTCCTGTTCCACAACTGGTGGAGAGGATTCCAGGCGCTGTATGAAGTAGTCAGCAAGCCCCTTAGCAGCGTCAAGAAACTCGACGTTCTTAGTCCAAGTATACGTTTGAGCGTATCCTAAGATCGCCCACGCTTGACCACGGGCCCATGTCGAGGTGTCGGAGTAGCCTTGTGCGGTGAGCTTTTGCTTGACATTTCCTTCCTTCGATGGAGCGAAGTTTACGACATGATATGTAGAGTAACGCTTTTCACCGCTTGGCCCGGACTCGAGTCGGAGATGAGTCGATAGTAGGGTAGTAGCATGGGTGGATGCTATAGATAGTAGGCGTTCAGAATGGAGATAGTTTCCGGCGTAAAACAATAGATCAAGATCTAGTAACGTGTTAGTCCTGCTGTTCTATCGTTACATGAGAATAGCAATTCGCCTTACTGCACAGACTATCTATGATCACCAGGAAGTCATCATCCATGCTTTTGATGTCATGGTGGACATTAGTGAACCGATCCCAACTTCGAATCGCCCCGACACGCTCGTCAAATCTAGTAGCAAGGCTTTCGGCCGCGGTAAGAATAGAGTCCAAACTTCGTTTGTTTCCGAAGAGCTCCCAGTCTCTTTGCAGGGCAGGTTGGATAATAAATCCGATATCATGGGTGTCCTGTCGAAGGGACATGGCATGCAATGGCTCTGACCATTTCCGACACAGATCGGTAAGTTGAGAAATGAGGATATCATGATTCCGGATTCCTCTTGAATGTTCACTAGGTGCTATATGTGGACCCTCTGGGAGGCTTTGCAAGCTTGCACCAGGATACTTCCTCATACGTTCAAGCAGGCAATACAGGCTACCGGGGAAAAAGCCACAAGTCCAGAATTCGGCGTCTCTGCATCGGTACACCCCTCGGTCAGTACCTGTTTGCGGTACTGTTTCTGGAAATCTGGTAGGAGGATCCTTGAAAAAGGTTAAACGTAAGCGGTTTATGCGATAGTCAACGGTGATCACCTGCTTACATTGTTCTCGAGGAGTGTCTTGGCCACACTGATGACCTTTGCAAGATTATTTTCGTGGAACAGACAAGCGAGCCGAGTTTTCAGATCGTTGTTGCTGGCTTCTTTTACAGGTGGTGCCTTGGCAACTGCCTTGTGTGTCCGTCCATTATCCATGATGGGCGACGTACTGAGGACGTGAGGCGCCATAGTGAAAAGAAAAAAAAAATGCGCTGGCCTTTTCGTAAATTGCTAGCTCAAGATAATTTGGTAAAGTCGAACAATCATCCGGTTGGCTAAACTTTTTAAGTGGGAGAGCTGTATAGGCAGCGTGCAGCTCGGGTGGATCCATCGCCCGAGCCCCGAGGATCTTCATCCCTTCACAAGCTACATGATTTCTGCCCTGATGCGGAAATTGTGGAGTGGATATACACGCCTGCTAGGTAGTATGGACACTGCTGATAATTCGAAAATGCGTTACTGAGTCAAGAGAACATCTTCCACTGTCCTATGCCACTTATCATCCACGATGCTCTATCGATACTAATGAGTGAACGAGTCCTGAAAGCTGATAATTCGGTCCATGTCCAGATATTGAGGGTCCAGAAGGAAGTTAGACAACGCTGCAAAGCTGTCTGAGCCATCGAGTGGTGAGGCTGCACTGGCTGAAGGGAATAGGCCATCCATTGGGCCAGTCTGACTGGGATATGCATCCCGAGCACGCAGCGTATTCATACGTTGCTGGTTTGATATCTGATTCCCATTCCACTGGCCCATATCTCTAATTGTCGCGTCTGACGCTACCGGAGGACCAGAAGGAGTCACGTTCACGGATGGTGCTACAACCGGCTGCGACGCGTGGTCATGATCGCTACATTGATCAGACCTGTGCGCGCAAGGACTACTGTTCATATAATGGGAACGCTGGCCATTCACCGGTATGATGCTATGTCGCTGTTGGGCCCGTCGCTCCCTGACCCACTGACTCTCACCTAAGCTAGCCGGTGGACTACGTATCCCAAGGGCAAAGCTTACTTCAATAGCATAGCCCAAGGCGTCCAATTCGAAAGGTTCAACGTACTTGCACCGCTCCTGCAGCTTTTGAAGCTGAGAAAGAAGGCCACTGGCAAAGTTATCGGTTTTCAGTGTCAATCGTAAGTTTGGGTTCGATGACACCCATCGGGCTGACATTTGCTGAAGACTCCATAGAAGAACGCTGTATCCCTCGGGAAGCTCAGTGCGGTGCAGGTGTGAATGTACTAGGGTTTATGATTTAGTGAGGTTGACCAAAGGAAGTGCGATTGGGACTTACCAAGCATTACACGGGCGCTGACGAAAGCGCAAAACACGAACTGAGCATTCACAAGCCCCACAAAGGGTGTGTATTGTAGATACTTTTGAACTATATTGGCTGTTTCCGACGCGGCTAGCTGGCACGTCTCAGCACTCGAGATACTTGCTTGTTTCAGCTTATCCACGAGGTTGGCCCGTGGATAGGCAATGCACTGATGTAAAAGAATCATTGACGTGTTGTGGGTGATGTGAGCCAGGGTTAAGTTGGGATCCATATGCACGAATGCAGGCTCCTTGGAAATGTTAGAGTCTTTCCACCGCCGAGGGAGGAACATCTTCCAGCTAGACATGGCACAGAGTGTTAGTAAGAGCAACAAAAGTACTACACGGCAAGAATGCGCACTGGATAAGCTGGAGGTCCAACTCCTTGAAGCGGGTCAGCCAAGCACCGAACTCCTGCTTGCTCTGGAAGTTGACTGGTCGTTGAAGGAAATACTTCACAATACGATTGAGTGATTCGGTCGCCTCGATGCAATATGCAAAGGAGCCTATTGTAGAGAGGTCCACTGACCGGGCTCCCGGTGCCTGCAAGACCGGGGAGACACGTTCGGATCTTGAGGGATTACTATCGACATCTTTCTCCTTATCGGCGATCGAAGAAAAGTGGCCTGGGAGGAATGATACTGATTTTCCGATTTTAGCTAAGGATGTATCCCATATGTTGAAAAATGGTGTAGTGACCGGCTCCTCTTTAGCCCAGTACGTTCCATCACTGGGAAGACGGAGTCTCACATCGTCACTGGACAGGCTCATATTCCATCTGCCAGGCAATAGGAAGATAGATTAGCATAGTTGATCATGGAAATTGAAGCAGTGCATTACATACCCAGTAGTGAAGGAAGAAAATCTTCATGCATGTCAGACGATAGCCACTATCAACGGAGGTTGGATTTCTTACCGGTCCAAAAGAAAGACGTTCCAGAATACTCGTCGTCGCTCCTCCATTTCCGTCCACACCCGAGCTGATGGCAGATATCTAAATGGTTGGACGCAAGAATCTCCCTGCTGATCCTCATCTGGCTCGCAGTGAAGTCCCATGTACACAACAGCTCTAGTCAGAGCTCCAACAATTGGCCACGCTTTGCTTGCGTTCCCATCGCATATATGAACAAAGGCAATAATAATCAGGGACTGTGCACCTTCTACCGAGAGGCTATCTATACTTGACAGAACTACAAAATCCCTAGACTTCTGGAGTGCGCCCGGGTGGGATGTACTCCAATCTGCAGCAAGCCTTTCGTTTGCCACGTACCGTAAGGCACATACCATCATCGCATGGAGTATGGGCATTAGCTTTGGCTTTTCAGCCGGGTCACGAAGGCGAGATCGGAAAAGCGGTTCATGCAGAATGGGGATAAACGGATGAACGACCGAGAAGTACGCATCCAGAATGCCATTCATCAAGTTATCCGGGGGCAAGTCCACCTGAAAAGCAGAATCCACAAAGCTCCTGGAGTCTGGACATGGTCTTTTCCGCGAGGTCTCAGGACTTGAAGTCTGGATGGTGGAATCATGCACATCTCGATCCGGAGGAGAGTTTAGACGTTGATCTGGAGCGTTATTTGGCGAAGTGTTATTCTCTCGCCATTCCTCCATCATTGATGAAACTAAGGTTCGAAGAGCGTTTACATCCTGAACGGTGCTTGCAGGGCTTGGAATACCACTGTCAGCCTGATGCTGGGTGCGTAGTCCTTCCAATTGAGCTTCCAATGACTCTAGTTACGCCATATCAGCAACCTGACCGACTCATCTTGTAGGGTTCACCTAACTACGTACCCACTCGCTGAGTCAGCGTCTGAATGATGCCCACTTTGACACCAGGCTTATTCTTTGTATAGTCATAGTAACAGTCCACACCTATCACATTGTTAGGCTAAACACCTCGGACACAAGGCAAGGGGGCATTAACCGAGGCGTTGACATCGCGTGCAGGAGGGAAGATCCCTGGAGCACCGCAGCTTACGGCTCCGGCAGGACTGGCAAGCGGGCGTTTCTGTGTCCGAAGTGAGAGGTACTGCAGTCCCTCGGACGTCGGGGGATTCCATCTTGTTGCGACTGGTCGTAGGAAGATTGAGCCCAAGGAGCAGGTCAATGCCAGCAAATGATGGGGGCTTGAAGTCCCTTATTCCAGCACCCCCACCTTCTGCGGGGTTGAATCTAATAGACCTCGTTTTTTGTCCCCAAAATCTGGGGCAATTGTGGGGAAGGATTCATTAGCGATGCAACTCTGCCATCTCACGGACCAAGGAATCGGCCGATGTCACCCCACTACTATAGGGTATTATGCCGAGGATAAAGTAGCGTTGTACTCACGGGATGATCCTTCAGTACGCATTGTCTTACTGATTACAGCGGGGGGTTTTATCTTCAATTGACGGGAGCTCGGGACTGCAGCCCTTCAATAATATCAATCATCATACTGGACGCTGCCAAGAAACTCGGACTCAATGCCTCCTCTTCATGGATTCTCCGACAATCTTTTTCGCGGTAAAGAGGATGTGATTGTCGCGACGAGGGCACTTGTTCAGGCCCTTGAACCATATTTTTCGCCAGAACAAGCGCGGGTACGACTACCAACATACTCAGGAGCACATTTCGATGAAGCAGCGGCAGACCTAGAAGGCTTTGCACGGCCCATCTGGGCTATAGCTGCTGCGTGCGCAGAATCATCTACGACAGCAGACCCAACGCTCAAGGCATACGCAGATCGCTTAGTATCGGGACTTGCCAACGGAGTTGATCCAGCGCATCATGAGTACTGGGGAGCGATAGAAGACTGGGACCAACGCATGGTGGAGGCTGAGGCGATATCATTTGCGCTCCTTTTAGCTCCATCCACGTTCTATGAGCCATTATCAGCCCAAAGTCGCAACCATTTGGTCGAATGGCTATCGGGCCTGAATGAGAAAGTGATGCCCCAAAACAACTGGCGCTGGTTTAGGATCTTTGCAAACCTTGCTCTCCATAGAGTATGCGGCGTGCCTTACGAGAATGTCAAAAAATTCATCCAAGAAGATTTTGCTCTCCTCGACACGTTTCAGTTGGGCAATGGATGGGCCGCGGATGGCCCGTGGAGAAAGGATGCGAGAGATGGAGAGGAAATATACGGTCGCCAGGCAGACTATTATTCCGGTAGCTTCGCCATTCAGTTTAGTCAACTGCTGTACACTATGTTCGCTTCTGACTTGGATCCCGAGCGTGTATCTCGATACATCCAACAGGCGCAAGAGTTCGCAGATCAGTTCTGGAGGTATTTTGACGAGGAAGGAGCACCAATTCCATTTGGCCGATCCTTAACCTATCGATTTGCCATGGGCGCGTTCTACGCAGCATTTGCACTGGCCAAAGCCTACAATTCTTCAAGCCCTTACACGTCCCCAGGATTCGCTAAGGGAATGCTACTTCGCCATTTCAGGTGGTGGGCCACACATTCCGATAATGTCTTTGCTTTGGACGGAACCCTCACCATTGGCTACCTATACCCAAATATGTTTATGTGCGAGGATTATAACTCACCCCAGTCACCGTACTGGGCTATGAAGAGCTTTATCATGCTAGGGCTGGCGATCAGTGATGATTTCTGGACGGCAGACGAGCTCCCTCATCCTTTGACCTCCGATCGCGAATCGAAGTCACTTGTGTCAGGCGTCCAGTTGCTCTCAGCACCGTTCCAGATACTGTGTGATCACCCAGCAGGCCAGCATCACTTTATGATTTCTGCTGGCCAATTTTGTGTCTGGCCCCTCAAGGCGACACAGGCCAAGTATAGCAAGTTCGCATATTCCTCCGCGTTCGGCTTCAGTGTTCCAACTGGGCTATTGTTGACGCAGATTGCTCCAGATAGCACCCTCGCTATCAGTAGAGATGAGGGAGACACCTGGATCACTCGATGGCAGACAATTAATAGTCCTACCATTGAGACCATCCTGATTAACAATCGGGAGGTTCAATGCTTACGCAGCGGATGGAAGCCATGGCGTTCAGGCAGCATAGAAATCCACACACTCCTGGTTCCTCCTTGTGACGAGTGGCCTGATTGGCATATTCGAGTTCATCGTATTCGGGACACTCAGTCCGGATCTTCCACTGCTGAAAAGCTTAGTCTCGTTGAAGGGGCCTTCTCGATAGAGGTCAAACAGCCACGTCGCGTCCCCATCTTGGCGGAAGGCTGGGATGCAGCAAGAGACAGCCTGGATGTCGCCTTTGGAGGTCGCATGGAATATGACACGGGTTCACTAGTTATTGGAGATGGTGACGCTAGCGGCATCAAGAATCTGTTCGCTTCGGAATGTTCTCTAGAAGGCAAAGTTCTAAAGCCGGATCCGAATACCAATCTGATGGCCCCGCGAACGTTGATTCCTACTATCGAGCATGAGATCTGTAGTATACCAGGGCGAGACAGAGTCATTGCTACCGCCATATTCGCTGTTAGCAAGGGGAAGAGACAGTTTTCCCGGGAGGAACTTTACGAGAGGTGGTGCCAGCCTCCTAACTTGCCGCAAGAAGTCTTGACCCTCCCATGTATATAATATAATCTGGCAAAGTCTTCTCTTCCATAGAATAAAATAGTGCCGTGCTTAGCTAAATTCCTCGCTTGTGTTCACTATTGACATAAGGCTATGTAGGATACCTGCACTGGGCGATGTTAGCTGCCGCACACCGAACAACTAGTAGGATAGGCTGAACAGCAAGCAAGGTCCCATATATTAGAACTCATGTTTATTGGTGGCAATTTTCTCACAGTTTCGGTATTTTGACCTCAACATAGCGGCATGCACATACCGGTTCCATGGCTTCTGTGGGCCAGGAAACGGTGCATAGTGTCTACCACCAATATGATTATGGCTACAATACAGATTCCACTGTTTCCCCGTATTCTCTGGTAGTCTATCCCGACTCATTTGTGGGGAAAGAGGAGAGTTTAGTGTCGGAGGAAGCCTTCGCCCGAGCAGCGGAGGAATCCCCGCCCGAATATTAATGCGACTTAGGGTTTAAGCTTCGGTTGGAAACGCGGACATGGGCCCACTGGTATAGTGACACTAGCGCCTCGTAATCGGCATCCATTTTTGTCTCTCCATGGCCAATAAATAGGAGATGCTAGCTCTTGTTTCATGAGTTGCTGCACGAGTGGTGTCGGACAAACGACCGTTAGCTACCATTCCGAATCCTCACCATGGCGACTTCACTCCCGGTTGATGAAGAAATGATCGACCAAAAACTCCCCATTGAGACCACCACAAGCAACAGCAAACAGACTCCTAGTCGCCAGGCCCTAATTCAAGCTCTTCAAGCGGAGAAGCCGTCGCCATGGTCTCCAAACCTAAGAAAATTATACATCTTCTGCCTGATCGCATTTCTGTGCTCGAGCATGAACGGTTCGTAATTTCCGATGCAACATTGTATAGAGAGAGATGTGCTAATTACTTTACAGGTTATGATGGATCTATCTTCGGGTCACTCCCTGCTCTAGAGTCGTTCAGAGACCAGTTCGGGGTGGAGAAGAACGGAGCGAAAATCGGGTATATATCCGCCATGTATACGGTTGGTGGAATTTGCTCGCTGCCATTCAGTGGGCCAGCGTGCGACTTTCGTGGCAGACGATGGGGCACTTTTATCGGCTCTTTGATCGTTGTGGCCTGTACCTTCCTCTCCGCACTATCTCATGGAGTGCCTCAGTTTGTGGCTGGTCGTTTCTTTCTAGGATTTGGTGTGAATATTGTACGATCAACTAGTTCCATCTGGTGTGCCGAGGTCTGTCCTCCAGCATATCGTGGAATCATCATGGCGTTTTACAACTGCACGTATGCTGTTGGATCGCTCATCGCTGCCGGGGTAACTAGAGGGTCAGCTGGATATGCAGGCAATAAATCCTGGCAAATCCCATTGTGGTGTCAAATGATCTGCCCTGGAATTGTGTTGGTATCTGTGCTGTTCTTTCCTGAATCTCCCCGATGGCTTTATTCCCATGGCCAGGAAGAGCAGGCCCTGGAATTCCTTGCGAAGTACCACGGGGAAGGAAATCCCTCCCATCCTCTTGTGCAGCTACAGCTGCAAGAGTACAGAGAGTTTATTTCTCTCTCCGGCTCTGACAAACGCTGGTGGGATTTCCGCGACTTCTACCAAACCAAAGCAGGACGATGGCGTTTTATCAACGCGTTAATCACCGGCATCTGGGGCCAATGCTCGGGAAACGCCGTTGTCACGTACTATCTCCCCGCGATGCTTCTTACCACCGGCATCACCGACTCTAATCAGGTCTTGAATGTGAACCTTGGTTACACTGTGGTTTCCACGGTTGCATCCTACCTGGGCGCGAGCCAAATCGAGAGGATGGGTCGTCGGCCAACCATTATCTGGACTGCTGTCGCATGCTCAATTTGCTTCGCCTGTATCACCATCGGTTCCGGTATATTCGATAAAACCGAGGCTACCCCCGCCGCCTCTGCTGGAATCGCCTTTATTTTTATTTTCGGATTCTGCTACAATTTCGGAATGACGCCTCTTCAGGCACTGTATCCAGTGGAGGCGCTCTCCTATGAAACGCGCGGGAAGGGCGTCGGCCTTACTTTCTCCATTGCCCACGGGTTTACTTTGCTCAACCAATTTTGCTTCCCTATCGCGCTCAAGAATATTGGTTGGTATACATATATTGTGTTCATTGTGTGGGATCTGTTCGAGGCAGCTGTCAGCTACTTTTTCTCCGTGGAGACCAAGGGACACACTTTGGAGGAGCTGTCGGAAATATTCGAGAGCCCAAATCCTGTCAAAGCGTCTCTTCAGAAATCTATATAGGCTATGCTATCAATTAGTCATGTTACTACTACCCAGTTCATCGTGAATATCTTCTAATACCATCTATATTCTTGCATTTGGTATCACTATATTACGAAGCATAATAGTATGAGACATGATACAATATAAATATTCCTCACTGTTTAAGGGCAGGTGAGTACTATTCGTAAAGCTAATGAAGCGAAAGTATGAAAACTAGGAATTTCTTTCCTAGTTACATCAACCCCTGAGCCGCATATACAGCAGGCGATCTAGGTTGTAGGTACGATGCTCAGAGGTATTAAGGCGCCCTGCGCTTCCCTGCTGACTTGCTGAGCTCCTGTGGGGACTGTTCCTGAAAACGAACTCTTTTAGCTTTCTTTTTCGACTTGCGTGCTGCAGTAGTCTTAGTGGTTGAGGGCGCAGAAGAATTCTGTCTAGCCAGGAATTGTTTCTCTTCATCTTGCCTCTTATGACGAAGAGGGCCGAGACGATCCTTAAAAATCGTCAGCATTTCTTTAGTATCGTCAGGAATCTGATAGGGTTCATTCTCTGATGCTTCGCCCAGTGAATGTTGGCTTGGCCATTCATGATGCTGCGGTGATTGGTCTTCTGAGTTTATGCGAGGGGACTTTTGAGTCGTTATACCTTGGCTCCGCGGTGGTTGACCTGGCGATTTGAAGTCTTCCGTACGTCTGCCCTGCAGATGCTGGCGCGTCACCTGTTGACTCTGGGGCTGTTCATCTCGCGATTGTCGATAGTTCAAATAGTGATGCTCTTCTGAAAATCCACTCTCCAACGGTAGTATTTTAGGTTTCAATTGGCGATGAGACATCTCGATCAGCGTCTGTTGTGTTTATTGTGCTTTAGAATGACGACGGAGGGTGGCCTAAAATATTTTGCTCCAGGGAGGCGATGGGGTTCTTTATAGTTGTTACAAGATTGTCTGTCGCGGAGGGTAACCGCCATCTTTCGATCAGGCTCAACGGACAGCGGCTTGATTACGGAAGTTACAACAAGGCACTGGGAAATATCGACTGCTGGATGCTAAGCTCCTTCATTCGAATTATGGATTATGCTAAGATCCTGGGACGAGACGATCCTTGCCGGGTAAATTCATAGAGGACACGGAACCATCCAAGATTGCTTTATCGGTGGCTGCTTTGTTGCGAATGGACTTCAAAATAGAACTTTTGTTTTCTAATGTATTCAACGTGCAACAAAGAATCATTTGTTTCACTTTCGCATTGTCGTTCGCCCACTGATTGTCTCTCGGGGGAGATACCTGAGACTCACTGGGTGGTGACAAGCTTGCCTGGCAGGTAGAATAAATGTTGGATATTACCGCACTTACAACGACATAATGGAGCATCACTCTGAACATTTGATTATCTTCCACTATCTTGCTTTGCAACTTGGGCGTAGTAGGACTTTCGAGACGCCGGTGGATGAGGCTCTGTATAGCAGCAGTCACTCTGGACAAGCGCCGCCCATCGCATAACCCACACTCCACCCTTGCTTCAACCCACGTCGGCTTCCACACTCTTTCGCGATGCAGCCGGGCTACCCAACCAAGGCTAGATTGCGCACTCGCACAAGCTGCATGAAAGGTAGGTTAAGCAATGCCCTAAATCAGTAAGCCAACGAATAGGATCCATTAATGAAGAGCGGCATGAAATGGGAAAACAGCAATACAGGCATACATGGACCCACTATTTGCAAAATATTAGTAGCCAGAGACAGTAATTAGACACTCGGCGCACATTGTTTAATCTGTTAAATCTTAATGCCTCGCTTGCCACAACTACGTATATTAGCCCTATGTAGGCGAGTAGTGGCCTGATCGGCGCTGTAAAGCCCCTGAGGCTCGAGTTGATCAGCCGGTGTAACGGAGGGTCCACTAGACAGGGTATAGCCCCTGTCAGTTAGGTAAGGAAGGATACGGAGGTGGCAAGAAAGACCACTATTTTTGACTGAACAGTGCGAATCTCTCTGTGGTACTATTCCTAGATAGCTGGGTATCCTCCCTCGTCCCCAAGTGTTCCGGGATCTCGGATTAGGCTTATTCGCTAGGCGATGCTTGTGACTTGTCAGGCCGGTTGGAGAATGCAAGATGGACCAGAATGTTCAGGGAACCGCGTGCTCCGTGTGGGCCGGTGGCCCTTTGGCTATCACTTGGCTAACCACGGTAGTTTGAGTGATTTACTCAATGCTTTGAGGGCCCTCAATTCCCAGAAACCCGAAACGCAGGAGTGGAAAACCACGAGACGCTAAGGAAGAACAGAACCATGTCGAAGTTCAATTCCTACTAGTTTGGTGGCGGGTGCAACATCCGGCAGCCTCTCGACCCGCTGCACTATGTCTGATAGGTGAGTCAGGCCCTGACTACCAGTAGGATGGAGATCATGCAAAATATGTGGATCCTCCGAAGGTGCAACCTTTACTAGGTACGGATTTCTCTGTAGCCCTTTTGTTCGAATAATGTTGGAATTCGCCTTCCTTACAGGGGAGCAATGTCTTAGGGATCGTATCTGTTTGGGTTTTCGTCAATCCTACTAAATGCCTTTATCTGCCATTTACGAACAGTCGCTACATCCGTTCGAATGTATTCTCGCCTAAACATTGATGGCTTGCTCTCAAACTAAGATGAAAGGGGTATGGGCTGCCTTAGCAGCCCTGCTAATTCAATCGGCACATGGACAACAACCTGTTGGCACTCAGATGTTTGTGGACTACCCAGGACTTAGTGATGAATGCAAAGCGGGCTTGGCAACCAATGTGTCTTGTCCGCCATTTCTCCCTGCTGTCTCTCAGGAGTGCGTAAGGCGTCAATCCACATTTATTGGTTCAATACTGAGGAGGGCTAGCAATGCCATTTTGGATTACGATGCAGTCAGAGAACTTTGCGTCGATGATTGCTATAGGTCTCTGAAAACAGCCAGAGCTACTGTCCAAGCCGCCTGTACTGCAAGTACCGATGTGATTGTCTACGAGGACGTAGCATATCCAGGTAATTACCTTCATTCCAGATTCAGCTTGGTGTTAATGGAATTCCTAGCTACGTTCATCGCCGATAACTACCTTCTGACCTTTGAGGTGTCTTGTAAAAAAGACGAGTAAGTGACTTTGCTGCTGCCCTCACCATCTAGTTCCCGGCTCTGACGTGCTCTGCCCAACAGAGGAGGAAATTACTGCGATCCTCTGTTCCTATCCTGGCAGAGTCATTACGTTGTACCAAATGTGACTGTTGCCTGCTCGGAATGCACGCTGGGGGTCCTTGAAGTCCAACTAAACCACCCCTTAGGATATGACGAGGGCCTGGAAGAGAAGTTCCATTCTTTGACATCCAGCTGTGGTATCGCGGGTTATAGTGTCACTTCTCCAGCCCCATACGCTCTGAACGCAACGGCGACGGCAACTTCAGTTATTACCACTGCTACCTCCAAACCAGCTTGTGATGTGTCTTACGAGGTGAAACCCTCGGACGACTGTAACTCCGTGGCGAAGTCTTTAAGTGTGTCTACATATAACTTGCTGCAAGCCAACTACTTGGACCTTTATTGTCAGACCTTTTCCCGGCAGGTGGGTAAGAGCCTTTGTGTACCACCCAAGTGCACTACGCACACCTGGCAGGCGAGTGATACGTGCGACAGTGTGGTCAGCGGCCTCGGCAATGTAACTCTGTCGCAATTCCTCGCGTGGAATCCCAACTTCAGCTCTCTGTGTCTCAACAGTCCATTCTTTATTGGATATGAGGTCTGTATAAGGTAAGCAAATGCGGCCGGTTCGGTTGGCAGTCAAGTTCCAGTGTGTGCAAAGTCTGTCAACATTCTAACTTTCTCTCATCAGTGCTCCAGACGGTTACCTCAACCATACATCAAACGACAATCCTAGTCCCACAGTAACCGCTAGTAATAGTGGTGTCGCAGAGGTCCCGACCAATGCAGCAGATGGCAGCTCCCACAACTGTAGTCTGTGGTATACAGTAAGTGATGCTTGGCTTCTGCATACTTTGTTCATCGAAGAGATCACCAATGGCTTCTTTAGGTTATGGAAGGAGATGATTGTGCCCCAGTAACCCTGGCCCAATCCATTTCTCTAGCCGACTTCTACTTTCTTAATCCGGGTCTAGGCAAGAATTGCGGTAATCTGCAGTTCGGCAAGGCGTATTGCGTGAGACCCGTTGGTTCTATCACCAACTACCCCAATTATACCACCACTGGGGTTTTGCCAACCACTGTCCCCCCGGCCACCTTATCTTCTGTGAATACTGCCATACCAACAAGCACCAACGATCCTGGCTATGAGTACATCGAACCCCCACTCCTCCCTACTGCGCCAGGTACTATTCCAGACTGCTATCTATACCAGAATCCCCCTTACTTTGCCACCCTCTGCAGGGATCTTGCGCGGGAAAACGAAATACCGAGTGAAGACCTGGCAGAGTGGAACCCAAGCCTCGAGAAAGACATGGCCAACTGCACTCTCACATCGACTTACAGTTACTGTGTTAAGAAGTACGAGAATAGCACTTGTAAGTAGCACACCGCTCTTGAGATAAGTTGCAATGCTCACCGTGCACATAGTGCCCGAGGATATATCCACTTATTGCCTGCCTACTGATGCCACGGAGCTTGGTACAGTTTCCAACTGTAACTGTTTCACTTCGATTGACGTTTATGATGCCGAAGGTATGGACTCCCACAATTCCCCGAGAATCACTACTAACCCCTGGACCAGAATACACATGTGCGAAATTGGCTTCCGATTACGGAGTGAAATTAGCCGAGCTTTTGGCCTGGAATACTTGGCTATCAGGCGACTGCGACACCGCTCTCTTTGCTAATCTTAACTACACTGCTAGGCGCGCTGTTTGTATTGGCGTCGGCACCAAGAGCGCTGCTACCAGCACCACAGAATCCATGGGACCTACTCAAACTGGAGTTGTGTCTGGATATCAGCTCTTCCATACCCTGGTGGACAGTGAACAACTGCCCATCTATCGAGACTAGGTATAGTGTTACCCTAGCTTAGTGATACCGATAGAACCCGAGCTTTCGGTCGAACTGCCAGAGTTTGGAAGTCGGGTACTCCGTTTATGTTGGGGTTTTCTCGTAGATATATTACTATCATGCGCCATACGCTTGAAGGGATCTATGAAGCTGTCGTCTTACACTGAACGATGTATGCGTATACCAACGCTCCTGTTAGGACCTCCAGTTAGCCTTGGGGTTAATATTAATAAGCTCTGCCCTAATTTCGAGCAATCCATAGAGCAGTCTAGATATTTAAGAAGTCGCTTTCCCATGTTCGACTCGATATTATTGTTTAGTTATTTTACATATACATCGCGCGGACCATACTTTTCACCATAGTATTTCCTTCACGTAATACCAACTACACACAAGAGAATCATGCGTTGCAACATTGTCACATGATTATATTTCTTCCTCACCTCACCCCTTTTAACCCTGAACCACGATGTTTTCTACTTCCCGTTACCATCAACCACTCACCCCAACTCAAAAAATCTCTCGAAACTTACAATGAACACAACGCGGATTCTTCTCCCTATCGGCAACCGGCTCAAGCTCCCCGCCGTCTGTAGCCTTCGCCTCGTCAATCGCTTCCCTACAAAGATTGGTCTCCCATTCTATCCCTTCAAACGCCAGTATCTCCACCAGGTCCCAGCCGCAATGAATACTCCCGACAATTATCGACGCGATGTCCTATCAAAACGGGACCCTACCATGGAATCATTCTTGAACAACGCCGACAACCTGGAACGACTCATCCAAATGGATGGATTCAAGACCTGGGGCTTCGTGATTTATCGCTGCACATATCAAAGTGACTCTGATTGGGAAACGTTCATGACTCGCTTCCTCTACCATGTTAGGCATTCTCTCGATTTCTACAGCGGTCTGGATCTACTAGACAGCTTCGCCCCAACAGTCTTCGAAGATAGATCCTTTGATGGCGCAACTACCGCTCTTGTACGCAAGCATTTCCAAGAGTGGGCTGCAACGGCGCCGCCAGTGGAGCAGCCTGTTGGCTACTCTGACTATCCAGAAGCGGGCCGGTATAAGTTTTTCCTTATGGTGGACCAGGAGGCTTTAGAGTCTGTCCTGGGCGTACCTGATCCGGAGGAGTGTGATAGCGATGGCTTTGTGCGCCTGGTCAACGGATTTTGGGAACCGGAGGTACTGGACGCAGGTGAACTGGCAGAGCGTGGAGTATCTAGCCAGTCGGAACTGGAGCAGGAGGAGCCTCTGGAAGGGCTTACCATGCTGGATGTCGGCTGGATGAAAGTATGTTATAGTGACGCACAAACATGGGGGTATTTGAGTATGCTTGACGGCTTTCGCTGGTTGAGGTATTACCAGCGTCCTCCACTTATTCAGAAATATTTATAGTGTGTATGGGTGAGAGACATGATACTTGCGGCCAACTAGGATGGGTGTCTTTATTTTGATATGTTTTATCTTTATTTAGAGCCCTTCTTAGGATTGAAATACACTATGTCCCTGTTCTTTTCCAATGGTATTTTGTATTGGCTGGGAGGAGTCAGATACACAGCCCCAACACCAGTGTAAAGGGCAGATGCATGATAAAGCGCATGGTTAGTAAATTGGAGCCCCTGCTTTCACTGTTGAGTGTTTTATCATCCAAGATGAAGTCAAGGGGTTATCCGAGCCCCATTCCGCGGCCAAGGTGTAATTAGGTAGTCTCACCTTATCGGTCCCCAGCCAGGGTGATATACGCCAGCTTGTTGAATTTTTGTTTTTTTTTCAAAAGTCTTGAAGATCAACCAAGTTGACAATGGCAAAGCTCGACGTCAGAAAGAGATATGAAGGCGATATGTAGGCAGGTAATCCAAGGGGCGATCCATGGATACATCGCGGGATTGCAGCCTTCTATGTGCGAGTTAAATCTCAAAGTGGTATACTACATGAGAGGATGATATTGACCTATCGCTTGATTGAATTCTAACTATTCTAGATTCACCAAAATCGACAGTTGGCCTACAGAAAATACCAAGCCCATGATATACTATGCAAACTCCTCGAATGACAGGGAATCCCAACATACTCCCACAATTTGAACTTATTGATATAGGGCTGGTCCGTGCTATCCTGCATCTTCCATATTGTTATCTACTAAATCTGTTCAATCTGCTCAGCACTATTCATTTTCAAATCGAAATTCAATAAATCAGCATTTCCAGCGATCAATTATTTTTTTACATATTTTGAAATCGATATAAATTGTAATATTTGTTCAACAATTCTTAGTTGCAGTGGTTCGGGGTATTAAAAGAATCCAAATAGATTAGTAGGTTTCATAATACTTGTGGGCGATGGCAACAACGTGAAGTATATATTACAAAAAATCAGAAACATTATATCATATCGCATAAGACACGCATTACGTAGCTCCCAGCATCCAGTTAATCTGCGAAGTGTACGGCTTCTCTCTCACAACCTTCTTAACAATATTCCCATTCTCGTCAAATTTACCTTTGACAACCACTTCCCGCCAACCGTGACCCCAGTCTAGTTCCCACTTTTCCTCCTTCTTCTTGGCCTGACGAGAAGCCGGGAGCCGCTGTCCAGACTCTCGTGCGCGTTCCACGGAAGCGTAGAAATGGAGCGTCTTTTGGATTTCTTTTATACGCTCTCGGGAGAGACCTTCCGTAGATGCCTCCATTCCACTTCTGCCATGGGCATCCTTGATACACTCGCAAGCCCAACAGAGACAACAGGTATATGGCTCTGCAAACTGCTTCTTCCATAGGTCAGCAGTGGTGGTGTCTGCTGTATTATGTGCCATGGTTTCTTTGGTCTCCGAGGGCCTTGGAACTTTTTCGTAGCTCAAGTCTCCTCTAGAAGGCCGGCTGGCGAACGTGTGAAAGTTGTCTGCATAAAGTTGATGGGTTCTCAAGGCGAGTTCAATGTCCCAAGTTGGCGTCAAACTCGTACGTCTGTCCGGATGTAGCTGTACAAGAAGGAGAAACTTTGTATATCTTTCCACGCAGCGGCTCAATGATCCTGAGCATGCTGGTGAGCGGAGCCAGAGAAGCTGATGTGTGTCATGAATAAAGCTGTCTTGCATCATGACTGCATGTTCGAGATCAACTGAGCACTGGGCGCCCACCGACGCGGTGTACGGGGGTGGGGACGCAAGACAAGAAAGAAGGTCCACCGACTGTGATGACATGGTCGTAAACATATTCGCTGCCGCAGTCGGCAAGTTGTAGACAAGTGTTTTTTGATCAATGACGTCGTAGAGCGCGTGCCAAGGGAAACAAAGCATATATGCGGTTTGTTTACCAAACTCCACACAGTCCGAGGAGTAGGAAGGGTGGAGGATGTAGCTATACCACACTAGCAGCACATCTAATGGAGGAAGATAGTTTTTCGAGAGAGTAGTAGTGTCCTGCTGCGCTGTACCAGGGGTTGTGTATGCTTTTGCATGTCGTATTGCCTTGTCAACATTTTGCCACCAAATATCAAAACGGCCAACGGCTGCTTTTACAAATAGTTCCCATTTCCTCATCTGGCTTGTACAAACCATCTCCGCATCTGCAGCCGTAGGGAGTGTTTTGGAGCCTTGAGGATTTTCTATTGAGACAGGATGGCTCGCAGTTGGTCCAATAACAGCGTCTAATTCCTTGGAATGCATAACGTCGTTCTGTAGCTTATAGAAACATTCAATGAGGCATAGATGCATTGCTAGGTGATTCGTCGATGGGTATAGAATGTCGACTTTCTCGATGTCCGAGACATCGGAAGCACTGAATGTGTGACTGGGAGGAATAGAAATTCCTCTAAAAATCGCTGGGTCTGGTATCTGTATTTCCTCTTCCCTAGACCTTGCGGGAGTCGGGATGGTTTGGCTTATCTTCCATGAATGCTGATGTGTTGATGGCTCCTGTCGATGTCGCAATCCACTGAGTATTGATGACATATTGTTTCACAAAGTAGAATACGAACAGTCCTTTTTCTCCGGAATAATTTATTTTAGATTTATAGTAGTAAAAGGGTGTGGTGGCGACTGTTCCGTTTAATCGCAAATAATAGGTATTTCCCTTCAAGGTCAATATTGTTAATGGACCAGCGTCCCCTTAAGTACTACTTGGCTGACAAGCATAGCCACAGACCATAGCCACCATAGGCAGACTGTGTCGAACATCATCATCAGCCCCCCTGGTCTGCTTGGCTGCCAACCTAAGTTACGTAACCGGGTAGCGGTTCGGCCATCACACGATATATTCTGAAGCTATTCCACCACTAACCCTACTACCAAAAATGTTTGGAAGAAAGTCCAAGGAATCTGTTGAAGCAAAAGTGATGGCGCCGATTAGCGATCTCTGCTCTAAAGATGTCAAAGTTTTCTAGTAGCTAAAAATCTGCACGTGTGTATAAAGTACTCCATTTTGTTTCATCTCATGAAAGGGCTAATAATTGAATGGAAACTATATATTAATATAATAGAAAAGGTATATCAAGATAGTGATCACTGACTGAACATAGCACGGTCTTTGATCTGTGCGTATATGTGAGGATATGAAGGTGTTGTTGGTGTTGCCCCCGGAGCAGCGGAGCTTCGTTTGAAGCACTCAGCGACCACTTAGTTACCTTGGCTAGATACGACTCTCCGACGAAGTCTAAAATCTACTAAAGGCTAACAACGGTGAAGGGTGGCCTTAAGGCTCGAATGAGAGTGCAAGTACGAGCCAATCCGAAGACTAAAAGTCGAAGGCTGAAGGGCCAGGTCTATTGAGTACGTATACTCAATATTAAGGCGGTGCGAATACCTGCGAGGCCTTATGTCAGAAGAACCCGGATATGTTGTTCGATATTGGCAGATATTGAACTCACACGCTGTGTGTTAAGACAATGCATAACAGAACTACTGGTATCCAGAGCCGTTGGCTGCAGGAGCTGGTGTTCAGGAAATTAGAAGTCAGCGGGCGTTATGCCATTACTACCAACTGTGCCAGAGCAGGTACAGGAGTATATCTCTTTTAACGTTCCTCACCATATCATGCTGGAATATGGAAATTTCCCCAGGGTTGCTATACCCTGCTTCTCCGGCTCGAACCCCGCAGTATCGTGCTTATTCTCCACTTTTAACCCTATTTACTGTATAATTTGCCTCTAACGTGATAACCGAGCCACCCGAAACCCCAATGGTATCTGGGGCGCGCATTAGCGGACCGCATTACTCAGTGGAAAATTCTGTTGGTCAGGAAGTGACCATTGTTTAGGGCTTTCTTTCCATGGCACCTTGTCTGAACTGGTATTATATCAACGCATCCAAAAGTGCTTCCCGACTTATTCTTTTACTATTTCGTAGCAGCTTCCTATCTTGGCCCTCAATAATATGCCTCCGAGACCACGGCCCTTAACATAAGCAGTGGTCAGCGAGCACGATCGATTAGATAAATGGTACTAGCTGCGACTCTTCCAAAAGTATCTACGAGGTTCTTAAGCCCTGACTCATGTATGACTCAGAGATAGAACTAGTTTCGAGTGGCCCGAGTTTTAAAGGTAGTCAAACTTCTTCAGACCTCTCTACTCCGAAATCATACAACACTAGCTCTAACTTCGTCACAACGGATCTTGCCGTGTCCTGAACCAGTCACAGCTAGCGCTCATTATATAAAGGAAATTCTTCTTGTCATGGCTGATCAACCGCTGTTCGATCTGAGCTCCTTTCACCCCGCCCCAGGCATTACTCATGTTTGCACTGCTGGGGATAGCCTTCCACTACGAGCTCACAATGATGCCCTGTCAAAATACATGACCGACAAAGCTGGGGGACACAAAGGTTACGAAGAACAAGGCAAACTCCTCGATAAAGCGCGGGATTTGATTGCCAGCTCCTGGAAAGTTTCCAGTAAAGAGATTGGATTCACGTCAAGCGTCGCAGAGGGGGTTTCCATGATTCTAGAGTCGCTGGACTGGGCGGAAGGGGATAATGTTTGTATTGACGCCGATGAATACCCGAGCCTGGTAGCTCCTTTCGCTCTCAAATCCCAACGGAGTCAGGATGCATCTAGTCACAGAACACCAGAGATGCGGTACTGCACAGGAGAAAGTATGAATACCATAGTCAACAATAAAACACGGCTTATCGCGGTTAGCTACGTCTCGTATTTGAACGGGGCTCGAATCGATCTTTCTTTCTACCGCGCCCTTGCGGACTCAGTCGGAGCCATTCTTCTTGTTGATTTTACCCAGGCTGCTGGGTACAGCCCCATCGACGCGTCGGTTGCAGATTTTGCATTTTCTGCCTGTTACAAATGGCTATTGGGCACGACGGGAACAGCAATCGCTTTTTGGAACCAGCAGCGTCAGCCGGACTGGACGCCTGGGACAGCTGGATGGTATTCTCTATCTATGGGAGTGGCACGGCCACGGTGGGAGACGGATCGGATTGATGTTCGCGATGATGCGATGTGCTTTAGTCGCGGCAGCCCCGCATACTTGTCTACATATATTCTCGTGGCTGGTCTTGAATACCTGAATCAATGGGCCACTTCTGACATTGAAGTGCATGTTCAAACACTTACTACCAAACTCCTCAAGGAGCTGGAAAGGGTTGGGATCCATTCAACAACTCCAAGATCGGTGGAGCGCCACGGAGCCAGTGTCGCGGTTGACTGTGCCGGGGCTTCAGAAATTGTGGATGAACTACACAACAGTGGTATTTACGCATCCAATGGTAAGGGACGCGTTCGTTTCAGCTTCCATGGGTACAATTCACTGAAGGATGTGGAGTGGATCATGCAGGTGTTTCCTGGTCTGTGGAAGACGTGGAACTAGTGATAGCGTGTAGACTAGTTTCAAACAGGTCAAATTTACTACTCTTATAACTGGATAGTTCGCAACCTGCCATACGAGCCGTTTATCCCTACGGCTCTCAGGAATACGACAAGGCTGGTAGGTAGGTACAGAGCCCGTGTGGCAACGGACATGAAACTTGGTGTGCACCATCAAAGTTGTTCATGTAGTACACCAAAATGGTTACCTAACTCCCTATCTGTCCAAATGATCGATACAGAATATTGATTCATGTTTAAAGCGATAACGTATTAGTTAGTAGATAGAAATAGCTTTGTAAAATCATATGCTGGAACTGAAAGAGATATATAGTGATCTGTACCAGGCTAGAACTTCTGTTGAGCTTACTAGAATTAACAGTGAACCAAATATTATTTCGTGTTTAAAATAGTAGGCTTTTTGAAGACCTGTACTAAACTACGGATATGCAGTTGTTAGAGGGTATATAATCCCTGGGAGCTTGAAACATCATGCTGACAGCCTAGTTTAGTACAATCAGTCAAGAACTCAAGTTACAATATATCAGTATATTTCAGTACTTACATGCCCCTTGCAGACTCTCTGAGCATTGGCGAGTGATCCTTAGTCACCGAAAAGAGTAGTGATCCAGCCCGGGAGCTGTGCTCAACTAACAGGAGCTTCTTCCGTTGAATAAACGGCCGCTAAATATTCACCGGGAGCTATTAGAATTGTTTGTCCATTTGGCGTTTGGAAGAAGAGTCCCATAAGAACACTTGTGTCTTGGTATAGATTCCCAAGGTAACTCTATCAGCTCAATTCGAGGGGTTGGGACTTATGAATAATAGACCACATATAATTTGAACATCCCAAGTTTCGCATAAATGCAATTCAGATTGCTCGGTATGATCGAGGTCAGACAAGGAATCATGCAACCAGGCGAAAAGAAAATCAGAATATGTCCTACTTGAACGAAAAAGCTATACACTGAATGCAATCAGGGAACTGGAGGGCAAGCAATCAACACGAAATATAGAACTGTCGTCGCTGGCTACCATTGCACCCTCCGGTGAGACGGCAATAAGCTCATTTATCAGGCACAATCCAACCATTTTCAAGCTTCCCCAATTTTTCCAACCGCTTTGGGCCAAACTTGACCGCCTCAATGCCTGTAGACTTATCGGGCATTGTCACACTACCATTGGTTAATCAGGATGTTCGTTAGGATTGACAGCTTGGATATGATTACTGGTAGATGAAGCTGTTTGTACCGGCAGCAGCCGGTGCACTGTTGAGCCGAGTCACTCGACCTCCCAATTTGGCAATATCGGAAATATACCTACAATAATGGAGAATTAGAACCACCCACAGAGCTACATCGATGCTGCTAATTACCTCTTCTCCCATTGCGTGGTCACCTGGTTCAATTCGTTCTTCTGGAACAGCAATCGCATAGCCTATAACGATTAGCAGTGCCCAGACACAGGTAGGTCGGATACACCCACGTAGGTTTTCGGCATGTTGGAAATTGTTGGATGATATGCTGCAACTTGACTTGATTCTTAATTGCCAGGTCCTGGGTTATCCAAATATTTAAATGGCAATCTCTGTGGAGGTCAATCGACTTTTTCACTAAGCGAATTGTAGAGCGGACACGTCAGTCGATCACCTTTGAATGTGACGTGTCCAGAGGAAAAAAAGTAACGGAGTCCTGTTCGGGACTCAGTATTCAGATGGCTCAGAACATTATGCACGAGTAAACTACCAATATTGATAGATGATCATTACAAGTCCCCACTTTCTTCCTGTCTTGAAATGTTGACTTTTCCTATGTTGTTGTTTCTGCCCATTGACTAGTGTGACGCGATATGCGCAAAGCCTCTCTGGCGGTACAGGAAATGATCTCGACCACCGAGCATCAATACACAAATTCCTAAATTCTAGGAAGACTATCGTTTAAGTACTGGGGAGACACAATATCAAATAGTGTATAGCCTATAACCATTGGGGCTTTGGAAGGTTGGTCTTCGTCCCATGAATTTGCCCTAACAGGCCAAGTTAGGCTTCCCGCCTCCAAACTAACCCGGTACGGAAGCATATCTGCCCTGCAGTGCACGACGGAGTATTTTAGTGTAGCTGGAAATCTAGGTTTCCAGCGCCCTTGAATCCTTCAGCAGTCAGCATCTGGAAGACGGGGTTGCCTGGCTGGAGTCCAAGCTCTTTCCAGCGCTTGAAGTGAGCTGTTACATCGACTGAACCGGTGGTACGGGGATTGCGACGGACAGACCACAGCTGGTTGAAATTGGTGACACCGTAGATTTTCGGTACATTCCTGTAGGGAAGCATATAGACGTCATATACCCCGCCGTCGACATTGACCTGGCCAAGGATATGGCCATTGCCCGGGGTGCCCGTGCCGTGTTGCTCGACGATGTACCACTCAGTGACAGGGTCCGTAGTCCAGCCATAGACCGCCAGAGTGTAGTCACCCTCCGCCTTAAAGTGGCCATCCCATGTTAATATCCTAGCCAAGGACAGGTGTCAGTGGGAATCGCAGCCGGGGGCTAACAGAACAGTTTACTCACCGCGTGCTACCGCCACGATAGCCCTTCCCTCCCAGGAACTCTTTATCTACGTTCCATTTCAGTTGGAACCGACCACTGTCAGGGTACTCGGTGTACTCGGCGCCGGCATGGTTGTCATTGTAAAGGGAGTAGTAATATCCCGCGGCGTTGACACCGTCCTTGCTGGTTGTGAGTTCTGTAGCGCGACGATGGAGTCCCTCGCTGCCTGTTGCATTGGATATCTTTTCTCCGATCTGCGGAAGCTCGTATGACTTCTCGCCACGAACAACGGCTTCGGTGGACGTGGGGTCAGTGGGACTTGCCAGAGCACCAAGGAAAGCGAGGAAAGTTAGAAGCCGAGTGGCTGACACCATGTTGGTAAGTTGACTTAGATTCTTTGTAGAAGAGAAGTTTGCTTGGGGATATGGAAGAGGGTTGGCCTTTCGTTCAAGAATGCGCTTTAAAATCTCCAATTTGTCGCCTGTTACTGAGACATCTGCCCCTGGCCTGTAAATTGATATATTCTGAGCCGGTGGTTCCAGGGGATATTTAATTCCACTCTAACCAGGGGTCAGTAAGAAGGTACAGTGGCAGGCTTCACCGAATTAGACTTCTTGAATTGCCTGGTCAACTGAGACTAGCTGTCTCGAATTAGACCCTTTTGTACGCTGGCTCATCATCGCATGGGAGCCACATCAGAAGGCCAATGGGAAGGTTTCTATTTGATCAGCCAACAACGGCTGAGGGATCCGCAGTTGAATTCCTGGAGTGTAGATCTATGTATATCCTTGGACAGCAATATTAACTTAGCGAATCCTCGTGATAGGCCATTTGGGGAAGTTACGTTCGTTGTTACATGTATCCAGGGTCGGATATTAGCCGTCAGTGTCAACCCAGGTGGCGTTCCGATTATTAGGACCCAAAATAGCGCTCCCCTACGTTCCAGCTTCAACCCCGTACCAGGTTGGATGCTGTTGCCTCTCGCCACATTCATTGTACATATTCTCGCCGCGTCGGTGGAGGCAAAATGGGACTGTGTGGTTTGCTTGTATCGTAGTTGTCCGGGGCTTTGAGGATTATACTCGCGGCCGTTGAGAGTGGACATCATTGGCAAGCACATGCTTTTCACCGCAACCCGAAGACCTAGTGCCGTGGATCGAAGTGGGCCAGGAGTTTATGAAGGCGGTTTGAGCCGTTGTCACTCGGTGAATGATACTACAGGAGATGAGACTTAGGCCGGCAAGGAGTTTAATTGGCTGGGTAATTGGCAATCTGGGATAGGGAACAGCAACTTTATGATTAGTGATGTGTATACACGGATGGTTGCATGATATAACTGCCAGACTGTTTCATCGGAAATGTCCCTGCCCACATAGAAACGAAGGCCCGCACGAAGGTTTGTTGGACAGGAGGCATGACCCACATTGCTCACCCGTGTGGGTTTGCAAATCCCAGCTACTAGCGGAATCGAGTCGCGGCCATCGCCTGTTCATAACCATTGTCAGGAAGACCCTGTATATCGGACAGGACATCGTCTATAGCTATCGCAGGATGACATCGTAAGGACACAGTTATTTACAAGTCACGGGAGTTTAACCAATCACACCAATTTGAAGTTGGTTCAAAGGATCGCGGAGAGGAGGTGATCATGGGCTTTCACAAGGCATATCGTCGGGATCTGCAGTCATCGTTACGAATGGCCCCAAGAAGCCAGGCATGGATGAAGAAAGCGGACTCAGGCTGCTTGCATCACCCTGGTTGATTCACACTGCAACAAGTTTTGAGACACAGTATGCAGGGATTTGACTTGGACCTTCCGATTTGCGTGGGCTACCAATGGATGTGATACAAGCCAAGTAAGTTGGGTTAGTATGCGAAGATCTCATCGGCAATGAAGTACCACTGGCTCTGCCGAATACGAGCTGTGCTCCCCTGTCCTCTAGGAACTCGTTAACATTAACTCTTTGTGGTACGGGCTGGTTACCGGTGAGGTTGGTCTGGTTCGATGGAGCCTAGCCTACGCCTTGTGGGGCCTATTCGCCTTAGTAAGGGCTACATAAGCCGCCACATACGGATCAAACTACTATTTAAGCCTTGTGGGCCGGATGTGAATGTAACATGAATAAATAGAAATGTTATACCACAGCTCTACTATACGAGATTCTATTGACAGCCTACTGCTTTGAGCAGTCAGATATACCATTACAACCATTGGCCCCCTGAAGACCGAACCTTGTACTGCGCAGGATGGTGCCAGATTCCTTTGTTATCAAGTAACATATGACTATCATGATTAAGTTAGTTACTGAAAGGCTTGCGCTTCGATTCACCTGCTGTATGCCAAGTCCAATGCCTTAGACTCAGGTTCGATATATTAGATTATTTTAATGTTATGGCGGCTCAAGAAACGCAATATGGCCCATACAGATCCCTAAGGCCAAGAACAGGATCGTGAAGCTAGTTACAGGGGTTGGATAGAGCCAACAGCTAAGGTAATATTAAACCCTTCTAGGTAGAGGGCATTTGAAGACTGAAGACTTGGCATTGGCAGACCCGCTGATCTGAGACACGGGTGACATAGGCTAGCCTACAAATCTTGACGGCCTTGGCATGTTTCTGATATAGAGATTGTCTATACTGCCTGGGGGAAATGCCATGGACATCGGCGTCATGTTGATACCAGACCCTGAAATGCGTATGTCGCCTGGACCATACTTATAACCTATATAAGACCGAATGATCTCAGAGAACAAAAACTTCATCAAAGCCACTGTGTGTCTATCTCTTTCGCTCATTTCTGCTATAACACGTTCTCTATTCTGTCTGGGCTGGCCCTTTCATTTACTTGTTCCATCCTCTTTATGTTTTCAACATGAAGCTCTCTCTCCTCGTCACTGCGGTCATCGCACCCTTTGTCTCGGCCCATTACTTCTTCGATACACTTGTTATTGATGGCCAGGAAAGCACTCCTAACAAGTATGTCCGTTCCAACACCCGGCCCGAGAAATATAACCCGACCAAATGGAAAAACACCCGCGACGATATGACCCCGGATATGCCTGATTTCCGCTGTAACAAAGGCTCTTTTACCTTTGCTGGACAGACTGGCACCGCGGAGGTTAAGGCCGGGACTAAGCTTGCCATGAAGCTTGGTGTGGGTGCTACGATGAAGCACCCTGGCCCTGGCCTTGTATATATGTCCAAGGCTCCTGGTGCGGCCAACAAGTACCAGGCGACGGTGACTGGTTCAAGATCCACGAGGAGTCTATCTGTGATAAGAACAAGGATATCAAAACCGATGCCTGGTGCACTTGGGGAAAGGACCGTATCGAGTTCACTATTCCTGTGGATCTGCCGGATGGCGAGTATCTTATTCGGTCCGAGCACATCGGTATGTCTTCCACCATTTATGTGAATATAAACAAGAATGCTAACACTTGAGAAAGGTGTTCATGGAGCACATGACGGTCAAGCTGAGTTCTACTACGAGTGAGTTATTCTTCCCGTGTCAATCATGAGTCTAGTTAGATACTGACGGGGCTTCCAGATGCGCGCAGGTCAAGGTCACCGGCGGTGGCCATGGAACACCTGGACCTACCATCAAATTCCCTGGCGGTTACAAGAAGGATGACCCCTCGTTCAACTTCAGTATTTGGGGTGGTATGAAGGATTATCCCATGCCTGGTCCAGCCGTCTGGGGTGGTGCTTCGGGCTCCAAGCCTGCTTCCAAGGTAGCTAATGTCAATGGTGCTGGTGCTTCCCACCAGGAGGAGCCAGGAACTTGCGGGAGCCACCGTGAGCATGCCCGTGACTTCAGCTACTAAGGAAATATGCTACGTTTCATCGCGGATCTCTTGTTGATCCGCTTAGGTGGAAACTGTGTTTCCGGTTTTTGGTCGATGGTTTTGCGTTCTCGAATGGGTTGGAATGGGTACTCTTTAGTTTGTTCAAGCTACACAGTCTGGTCTCAGTCAGTTTTTTGTCGTCGCTCTTGTCAAGTGCTTCGTTTTGGAGTGGAGTAACGGCTTTTCGCTAGAGATGGATTTAAATTGACACTCTTTTGAAATACATTCTATTTGTCTATAATATACACAGAAGAGTACGCAGCTGCAAGGCAGCTATCTGAAAGCTCAATAGTGCATTTGTATATGACAGGTCGCATTATGTCTGTTGTAGGTTTCTGATCGCTATCCGTGCATTCGTTCTTGTATGATCTCCGGCATATGATCATGTCTTTCCAATACCATAGCCTTCCTGCAATAGTCCGTTGATGCTCAAAAGGGACGATAAATAACCATAATATGGGTGACAACCTCGAAAGCTTCGCACAGTCTTACCGATCAAGGTTGTTGGTTGAGTCAATCTCCCCGCTAACAATGCTCTGAAAGAACGACTCGAGACTTGTGCCCTTCTGAAAATCTGGAAACAGCTTCCAGAAATCTAGATATCCGAGGTATTCGGCGTACTCTGGTGTGTTATCTCCTCGTACACACCAAGATATGCGATATTACCCCATATTGTAATTCGCACAGTCCATAATATTATCTGGATGCTGCATTGTATGAAGACTACTCTCGAGTCTTTTTCGGCAAGTCTCGATGATCTCGTGGATATCTGCCAACGACACCTGAACATATATGAGAATTAGCCAGCCATTTCTGTATATGGGGAGTTGTTGCGTTCGTGAAAGAATAATCAATATTGACATACGTAGTCCTTCTCCGGTTCTTCGCCCGTGCCTATGGCCATGGTGTTCCAGATTTCATTCATACTGAGCACCTCTGTGTATGCAAACACATGCTTGTTGATAGTCCTAGGATCTGCCACAATCTGAGCAACATACTTGCCAACATCTGCTATATCAATCAAGGCGAATTTCTGGTTTCCATCCTCCACGATACGGTGATCAATATAGGGCATATGAGCCTTATCTGACTTGCCGGACGGGACCTTAGGGACAAAGACTGAATACCAACAACCGACATCAATAACAGTATACGGTAGACGTGCCCGTTGAATTGCGCCTAGGATTTCAAGTTTCTACAAGTGCTGTTAGTGAATATGGTCATTTAGGTACCTGAAGAGCAAAAGCACACATGGTCTTTGATCCAGTGGACACCTTTAGGACATGGTCCTACCCATTCCGAGGGAACAAAACGTTTCACCCCAGCCTCCTTTGCGGCTTTGATCCAAGGAAGCTGCAAGTCGAGATGTTCCCAATTTATACAGGAGATAAGAATATCGATATTCTTTAATTGGTCAACGAGCTTTTGATGAGGACCGCTTAGATCGTAGCCGACAATGCAAACACCCTTTGCTTTGAGCCTTTGATTTTCCTGGCGATTCACGGAGGATTCTCGGGTGAAGGATGTGATAGTCTACATAGTGTAGGTTAGCATAGCTTGGGAAACAAGCGCCAAGTACAGGCAGCGTACGAAAGCTATTGGTGAAGACAGTAAACCATTAACCACCGTCTGGCCTGCGTTGCCAGTTGCCCCGATAACACCAACAGTTATAGCAGTCATTTTTGAGAGAGATCCAATGTTGTGATGGTGCAGATTAAAAGAAGAGAGGATTCGAAAAGGGCAGATTCGATCACTTATATAAGTTTCACTAAAAGTTTATCAAACCGCCACGCTCAGGGGATCTCAATTCTGGCTCAATAAAATCGGTGGTATTATCTTCTGTTTGGAGCTCAGCTCGACGCTTGAAATGTGGTGCTCCATGGTCAAAGTCCACTTCGTCCGAAGACCCACCAGGTAACCAGAAGTCGAAAATCGATCACTTCGGACCAATTTTGCGCTAGCACGCAGGAACTCGGACGAAGGAAAAGCACCTCGTCCGAAGCCTATTTCGTCCAATATGTGGGCTGTTTTTCTTATTCCTTTAGTGAATCAGCTTGAGTCAGTATTACTCATATTGAGGCCCACCAGAAGCAGATATTTCCGGGAGCAAAGGTAGCCCTGGATTAGGACCAAGCACCACCATCCGCGTTATTCAGAGATTTCTACAGCCCAGTTGCCATCACTATCTACGTAGATAGCAACGAGGTACGTGATATAAGCCAGATATAGTCAGTGGTGCTAGAAAGTAAGACGAACCGGATGGTCTCGAGCTATCAATCCGTCTTGTGGTTTCTGTACTTGGTACCTACTTAATACTGTAGGGTGACAAAGATCCGTGTCAATTTTACTTGCGGTTGCCTATGTTCAAAAAGAATCAAGGAGCCGGTATCCATTTTCTTATCTCGTATCACGCCCGACATTGCAGAAACATCACAATGCGCGCCACTCCTGTTCAAATCATTCCGGCCCTGGCTTCCTACCATAGACGACATATCTTGAACGACAGTTAGCAAAATATCACCACAGTGGAGTACCGAGGGCGGAATCCCGAGAAACGTACAACTTCCCATAAATATGCAAAGACCTATCACGAAGCTGCTCCTTGACAAGAGCCTGGTGCAATTTGGCCTCCGATTCTGACCATCCCAGCACCTGCGTGTACAAACGCAGACCGTAAGCCTCCACGCCCTCTGGGGCCTGCACATATTGCCATTTCCCAATCTCTTTAAGCTGAGGATCCTTGGGCCATGGTCCGTACGGAAGCACGTAGACCGCCTCAGTCACACTCGTAAAACTGGCGTTCTTCATCCAGGCCTGCAGGGATGTGGCAACATTCATCGGTCTTCCGGTGATCTCACCCGCTTTGTTGAGGTTGTTGATATACTCTCGATAAGGTGAATCTTGTTTGAATGTCCCATCATCGCTGAAAGCATCTATGACGAACTCAGCACATTCGAAGTATCCGTTTGGTTTCAGATGGTCGTAGGCCTGTTTCATTAGACGCCCCCAATCTTGGACACACCTGACCCTGGTGATCAGTTTACTTTGATCTGAACGCTCAGAGCCGGGATGTATTGTATACGTACCCTGAAATTGTGCGAGCATGAACATAATCGAAGTAATTCCTATCGTACATCCATACATTCTCGAAATCATCGACAACAAATTCGACGTTTGGGGGAACCCAAGATGGCTGGATGGGGCTCAGGTCATTCCCGATAACCTTGGCCGAGGGAAACTGGCTACACATAGTTAAGCGTATCCATTTCATGGAAATCTTTCCGAAATACATACTCAGCAACATCTATCGCCCAGATACCTGTACCTGTTCCCAAGTCCAGAATTGTTTGGGGATTCTTCACGGGTGCGAGAAATAGCTCTCCGTTGAGCATCACGGAAAACCTCGGGAATAGTTAACGGATCATTCTCCTCTGCCTGCATGGATTCAATCGCTCACATATGATGCACCTGCATTAGTGTCAGCGATCCATAAGTTCGTTGCCATTGGACTAATATCTGTGACATACCAAGTCGAGGCGATCCTGCTCTGCTTCATCATTTGGCATGCTATATTGTACATCAGTAATTCGGGGCTTTAAACACATTATATTCCTAGATTACATGTATTGTGCCTTTTGCGACGGTTAGTATGAGACTGATGTTACTGTTCCATATAACAATACCTGACCATAATTGTGATATCGCCGGCCGTTCTCATATTCGTAATCCAGTACAGATGATGACAGAGAAGTGGTATCCGATGACAGAGTCTCGTTATAGATACTGAACTCATCCTAAACCCTCTCGTTAGCCTCATTTTCATAAAGACAGACCCCCGTCATATTACATCTATCGGTATCTCGCCGGCTGTATTAACGTATGGCTGTAGTGAGCGCGATGGCTGGCCTTGTTCTGGCATCATTAGAACCATAAGTAAATACCCGAAAGTAAACAGAATTTACAGGAGCAAGCTTAGGAAGAGGAGAGAAAGGGTGGTCACGCAATGGTGCGGAGGTGGATTCTTCGTGAGTAACCCTACTGATTCCCCGAGCCCTAGCTGCTGGCCTAAATCATACCCCTGGCATCCTACTTCGCCAATTCACACTGTGCCATACGTGCATTATTAAGGAATAAACCAATGCCTTGGCCATTTAGGGGTGTTTGTCCTACTTGAGAGACATTATCACTCATGCACTGCACCCAATATGACAAGATGGGTGACCCACCGCCAACGGTCATTGCTACCATTGGCTTACTTCCGATATTGGGATGTATTAACTACATGGATTGACAGTTAGGTGCAACCTCGATCCCCGACTTCCGAGTCTCAGTACTACATGTCCATTGGTTTAAAAAGAGAGCGCATTCCCTGCTCTAAAGGTTCTTTGTACCAGGAAAAAATCATTCGCCAAGGCGTTAACCAAACGAGGCCCAATTTTCCATAAACCGATACCCGTAGGTCTTTTCTACTCTCTCACTCAGTAACATAACTAGTTTGATAGAACCGAACCCCATCTCGCGAAAACTCCAGAAACAATAACCCAAACTCGAAAGATCCAACCTCTATAACTCCATTAACAGCCATTCCCTTTAACACAAAGACGCCCGATTCCCATACGAAACCCGAAACTCCGTAGTCTGAACCACTCCATCTTTAGCCCCGTACATAGTCGCCGAAAAACTGTCCATCGACCTTGATCTGCTGGTAATGGTATTCGTCCTCGTTTGTCTTTGAGTTTCCTCCACATTGCTAAAGTCATTAAAGGCCTTCCGCGCACCGCTTCCATGTGTGTATCGATCATTGAGTTCGTGTTCGTAGGCGCGCCTATTCGTGAGGCCGGTGCTGCCAAAGTAGACTTTGAACAGGGATCGCATTGCCGGGACCGAGGCACAGATAAGGGACATGTTTATCTCGAGGCAGGTGGTGAGTTCGGCGGCGGACCAGTTCCTAGACATAGCACAGGAAATGTGAGGTGGTGGTGCTAGGGATGCGTGGGAGATATCCAAGTTCAGACACACCATTGAAAGTCTCTTGATCTCAAGGCGATCACTTGCGTAACCTGTCTTGCGATCGATGCACAAATCGTTAGGATACCGATGCCGAAGGCGATTATCAGGCCGACTATCCTTTTTTCAGTATTCTTACTCTTCTGGCTTGGCGAAATGGACAGACTCACTCTTGCGGCGATTATTTGTTTGCAGTTTCTTCACGATGGGGATGGGAAGGAGCGCCAGTAGGATATCCGTCGTAACATGGAATGCACCGTTGAAGTAATTGAAACTCATCAAGTCGAGACAGCCTTGGGGGAATTCGGGTCCCCATAAAACGGATATAGGCTCACAGATAAAGGATGCCACCTAAGTTTGTTAGCCACGGGTTTATCGATGCGTTTATCCAACGACACTGGTGTGAACGCACAAGAGTCGCCGCAATTCCATGGCTAAGTATAACCGCTCCAACCCCGTAGAGAAACCTAATATGGGTTTTATTGGAAGCTAATCGTACATACAAGGCGACCATGCTACCTTTCGCTAGTCTAAATATTCGGTTCATGTTAACGTTAGCCGGGCCCAAAAGTTGAGGTTGTGCATTGTGTCGCGATATGTAAGAGTACCCGAGACTGAGAAAGTAGAGAACCTGCGATATCCACGCCCACTAGGTGAGAGTCAACGTCATGTCCGAAGTATGGCGGTCGAATTCATTGAAGGTAACGGACCTTTCGCGTACACTCCTGTTCTTTCAGTGTCAATTCCATAAGGTGGCGGCCAATCCCGCATTCATACATTTTCGGCACAGTTACCAACTCGCCGATCGATGCAAGCTATATGATCCCGATGAAAAGCATCATCAGCCTATAGAAATGGATAAGTAGAGATAACCATACCGAAGCTAGAATAATCAGGATGTCGTCAGACCCCAGCTTGCCCAGCAAGAACTGCCTCGCATATAACCTACGCAATCACCCCAGCTAGGTTAGTGGTGTTGGCTCATCTCTTCACCAGAGACCACACACCTCATGCCAATCATGATCATGGCAACCCCAAATATTACATAACTTCCAATTTGGAGGTCTTGCTGCGACCCCGGCTGAATGGAGACCATGCTGGGTAGCAGGGTATCACATTAAGCCGAAGAGTGCTGTTGGCTCCACAGGTAGAGTCAAGTCTTATAGATCTCCGCACTTGGGTGCTACATGACTTTATACAACGGCACCATAGCCGGAAAGGTTCCGATTTAGCTTCTTGATGTGGGTTAACAAGCGCAGATATATGTATTTAGACCTTGTGGGCCGTTTCTTGACTTGTGGGCCGTAGACACCCGGGGACCCTGAACTATACCTTGGACGTATAAAAGGTATCGGATAGATTAGATCCCCACTATTCAAGTTTACGCTTTTAGGTTAAACCTACTGGTATCCATATACTCCTCTTTGTTATTCTTCAACCTTGACCTCACATACATCATCACAGTATCGCAGTTCGGGGGAGAGCGGGTAAACTCGTAACAATTCAAATCTACCATCCCAGAGCTCACCCATCAGAGTTTCTCAAGCAGTCCGGCCAATTCCACGTCAATAGAACACTGGGCACTGGGAGACAGGATATAGGGTTGTCTTCATGTTGTCCCTTGCCACGTGAGGTCCAATGCCCTTCGGGATCTAAAATGTCCCAATGATTTAGAGGGTGGGCTACTGGAAAACCAGGAACTCGAAACCCCTCCTGATACTGTGTAGACCCTTAAGGATCAAATAGTTAACCCGGTGACGTGGTCAAGAGATTCGATGCGGAGCTCGATCCATCACCGACACTGTGGCGATCGTTGCCAAACCATGGTCCTGCCGGAGGACTGTGAGACGGTGAAAGTTTGGGAACTTCGGAAATTCATAGGGGTTTTTACCATCGGCTAATCCGTGGAATATTCCACCGAATAAGCGAATTAGGGGAGAAGTCTAACGTGATTCATCTTCATGGTGAAGCCTCAATCAGCTACCAGTTCTCCGCAGCCAAGATTTGGGGATACACGACGAAGCAGGTGTACATACATAGTGGTTGTAACCCCACCTACCATCTACACAGTTTTTCCATGGGTTATATCTACAGTCATTGCAGGATAATTATAGCCAATGCAGGAGGATCGATCCTACCTACACAGCCTCACGAAAGGTGTTCATCTAATCCATTCATAAAACCGTTTGTCGGGTCTTTGTAACTTGCCCACTCCGACAAGGCCTCGGAGTAAATGCCACTACAGTAAAAGTATCCGCGATCCACAAACTAATAGACTACTATACTCCGTGAATAAAGTCGCATGCAATAGTAATGGAGCACTTGTTATTGCCTTCCCATGCTGTGCATCGGCTAATCAACTTCTCCATCCGGTTTTCTAAAAGAGAGTGCCCTGCAAGGCTGTCCCTTAAACGGGGGAGCAATTGATCCAGGGCGAAACAAGTGGTGTGCGTCTTGCATACTACACTATCGCGTTAGCCATGCTCTAGGCGAGCAATCGGGCCATCAAGTACTAATAAATGCATCTTAGCTTTTCGACGGCGGCGTCCCTGTGGAGCCTTAACAGTTACCGTTTGCTATTGCATGATTATTAGACGCTATCGTGATGACCAAGGCGATAGTGTTATATGTTCCCCTTTCTGCAGGATGGTGGTCTGGTTCTTCTTATGCCAGGTTTGGACCATGGAGCGACGATCTTGAAAAGTAGATACTACGACTCTACTCGAAAGGATGCTGTTATAATCACCGAAGTTTCGGGCAGGGTTTCGGAAACGAGCTGAAATTCACATGCGATACTTCCACGTAGGATTGAGGGGAAACTACGGAGTAATTATCACCGGATTTTCTCCGACAAGGAAGCATGCAAAAAAGGATACATGGAAAGAAAACAAAAAGAAACGACCGAGACGCGACTCGAACGCGCAACCACTGCCACATTCCGGAACCGGAAGGCAGCGCGCTACCATTGCGCCACCCGGCCGTTTGTTGAAATCTGAGCTGGTTTTCTTGCTTTATGAGCTAAGGTAAAGTGTTAGAGTTTCAACACTTTATCTTCACCTTCATTTCATACCTCGAAGTCGAGTCTTCTTTAGGGAGCAGCTTTGTTCTCCAATTTACAGGTAGTTATCTCGGTCTACTACATTCCTAGATACTTTTCAATACTTGTAGCCATGTTTATGGTCGGTTTTCACCCATTTCGTGGTCACTCTGTTGTGAACTGAAGATATGTAGTCGGCTATATATATCGGAGCCCAAACGTAACTGGTAAGTGGCTACACCTGTTGACTAGAACTCTGCCCGTGATTTATTTTGGAGCTATTCAATTACTAGGTTCTCATGCTACCAGAAGCTTTAAGAAAATTGAGGAATCTAGTAGAGTACGAAGAACGGCTTAAAAGCCATTTAAACCTCTTCTGCCCTATCCACAGTGGTTAAGTCAACCCTTCCACATACTCTCCCCGCTGCGATTATGGCGAGAGTAAGGGAGGTCACTGTGGGTACTAGGTTAATCAAGTCTAGTTTCAAACAGAAAATACGGTGCAATGGAGCATGGCCTCATGTTCTGTTCCTTCATACTTCTCGATCGAAGAGAATTGATCCGGATAGCTTTAAACGAACGAACGAACAAACATGGAAATGAATCATTGCATTACAGAGGACCAACTATCTTGATATGCGTCAGTATTATATATTTTCATAATCAGAGAAGAAATGAAATGATCCCTTCCATTCCTAGCAGTCGCTTCTCTGTAGCAAGATTGAAAGCCTTGCAATTACAACTACGCCTGTATGGCTTACCAAACCTACATACAAGACTGACTATGATGGAATCCCTAAAATACACAACTACTCAGGGTGATAGACCAGTAGACCCTGGTCAACAGGCTGAGGTCATAGACAGGGGCTCAAGATTAGCCCTATCTTAAAGACCGATGGTCGGCGACTGGATCCATGCTTTCTTTTTCTTTCACTATTTTCCAAGGCTCAGGTCGTTGCACGGGTCGATGTAAGACTACAACTAGTGAGTAGCCACAGATGCATGTGTGAGGTACTATTGAGAACTAGATTACCGGCTAGATCCGTCCCTACCCCACAATGAAGAAGTGGATATTTCTACTTTCCCCGGTATTTCCTGTCATTGGACTTTTGTTGTTGTTTGGAGTCTACTCAACGCTTTATATAAAACCAGCGAGAGACAAAGGGGGAAAAACGAGGAGTTAACTAGGTAAATAAAACTAAGGTTCATGATACTAAATGGTTCTTGCTGACGAGCTAGTAGAGGGACCAACCTGACTAGGAAAATGCGTTTCTCTTTTTCAGCTGGTGGAGATCTCAGCTCATTGTGGAGTCCAAGGGTCTTAACTAATACCAGAAATGAGTGGTCCGATCAACGAACCATTGTTCAGAGAACACTTATCTAGACCCGATCAACCTGTCTATGACCGTACTGAGTCTCGAATGCATCAACGTCACAACATTCAAGTATTTTGTACCCCTGACCATGGCTAGAGCTACTGACGTAGACTAGCTATACTAGTAGTCACAATACCTACACTGCGCAGTGATATATCTCCCTCTGTAGGGAGTCGCCACACATATAGCTTTCTGATTCGGTGGTTCTAAAATTACGTGTCATAGTGAAGCGCGCTTGCATGCAGCTATTGATCCCACTGAGACATCAATGAGACTTTCCTTGGATAGAAATACATCTGCAGACAGGGCAATAGTAAGTACGACGTTGCCATAGTCATATGAGCTTCACTAGAGTGGCATAGCAGGGTTGAGTGTGGAGTAGAGAGGGTATTGCGGCCAGGGAGAGCAAGTTCCTGATCCAATTGTTCGACTTCATGATCCACCCCATGCATCAACCGTAATAGGACATCGTGCCAGCCTGGGAAACTATGCGATGCGATGCAGATATCACAGTGGATATGCTCAGCTCATCGACCTGCCAGGGAACACATCTTCGCCACAAGAGGGAAAACGATTTGGAATTGACAGTCTGGTGTCCTGTTCCCTGCTCACTCAACATATATAAACCCCTTTGTCTTCCCCAGAACTTCTCTCAAACCATCTCACACAACCAAGCTTTCTTCCAGTGAATTCTTCACAGATCCAATTTCCAACCTCCCAAAAAGTTCTCAAGTGACCGAACCAATCCGTTCATCATGCGCTTTTCTGCCCTCACCGCAGCCACCATGGCACTGGCAGGCTCTGCCGCGGCACAGTGCCACGCTGGCGGCACTGCCAATTGCAAGCCGGGCTTCAACTACTGCGCCAAAACCTTGAACAACCGAGGTAACACTATACGTTTTCGTGTCCGTATTTTCCAACGATGATGACTAACTTGATTGCCCATTTGAATAGGTGATGCGAACTCCGCTATCGCAGACGCGCTGAGAGCTTCGGGCCATGAGGTGAAGGCAGGACTTCCTGGCACTTGGGACAATCTCATCTTTCATTGCAATGATGATTACACGTTGAAGCTGGTGCAGCAGTGCGATAGCAGCTTTTGTGTGGATGGTGGCCTCAACAAGAACGATCACTGCGGGGAGAAATGGCACCCTTTCTGAATGTATCTACGCTTTTCTGGCCAATCATTGTGACTGTGGATGGGTGCTGAACGGTGGGACTTGTTGCGACACAAGGGGGTATTTGAGTTCAGAATAGGTACAGACGTAATCACGGGGTTTAAGATGAGGTTTTGTTCATATTCATTTTAGTAGAAAGTAAAACTGTAGTTTGTCTTGGTTATTAACTCTGTAGGATATGTCCAAGTAAACTATCTGGTTCGCGGTAGAGAGTCCACTCGTTTGGATGAACTGGATCCATTTTCTATAAGACGTCAAAGCGGGACCTTCCTGGCCTTCTTCAATCTCTCCTTCCATGAGACAAGGCTGGTATGTCCGTGGACAGTGGATTTGCTAGACTTTGATTGAGCGGCTCGAAAGGAAGAGATAACGAAGCTATGTCCGAGAAGGTAAGTTGGGGGTCCAGAATGTACAATGAACATAGGATACTGGACGATCTAGCCACAATCAGGGACGGCAAAAGCTGTATATTCCGGTAGGACTCAGGTTAGTCTACTAAGACTTCTATACATACTACCAGCTTTCCCTCTGCTGTTGTCGCAGTGTTGTGATGACTCTTCCCGATGCGGTTAGCCTAGCCTATTGCGGTATAGCGGGACAACAAGCCCTGAGGAACATTTTTGGAAATCTCTGCGCCGTCCCTGGCTCGAGTCACCAATCGACCAGGCGCAAAGGTCGAAAACAAATTAAAAAGGAATTAATTCACTTAATAACATTCCTCCGAGCGGTGAATTTCCGCATTGTTGTATTGGCAGTAGATTTGACCAAAATACCAACACGTGTTACAGAGAAAACTGGGATTGTACTACTGATAGCTCCACATCTTGCCATCAACAACCATTAAACTTCATCCCAAGTACCACCACGTGTTGCATTTTCATCAAGGAATAAGTTGCAAGTTCCTTGAGATATAGAGCCTCGGCCGTCATGCAAGGTCCCGGAAACAACGATGGCGCGCAGCCGTACGCAACCATGGCTGGGAAGCTGGACCCCAAACTCCTTCAAGCCGTCAAGGTGATGGGTTTTGAGTACATGACGCCTGTCCAACACCGTGTTCTAACAGAGCTTCCAAACTGGCGCAGTGACTGCCTGGTCCAGGCCAAGACTGGTACCGGCAAAACCCTTGCCTTTTTGCTACCTACTTTACACTGTTTACTCCAAGGCCATTCAGCTCCACCAAGGGGTCAGGTCGCTATCTTGATCATTACGCCAACACGAGAGCTTGCTCAGCAAATTGCAAAGTCATGCGACCAGCTTACATCGCAGCTAGCGACGCCTCGTGAGTGCCACATTGCAGTGGGTGGAACGGCTCGGGCATCTGCTCTTTCACGCTTTATGAAGGGAGCGCCGTCCATCCTTGTAGCAACTCCAGGACGACTAAAGGATTACCTGTCGGAACCCTCCACTGCGGAAAAGTTGTCTAACATTCAAACGCTGATTTTGGATGAAGCCGACACGATGCTTGAAAGTGGCTTTCTAGCTGATGTGAAGCGAATCCTGCAACTCATTCCACCAAAGAGCACGGGCTGGCAAGGTATGTGCTTTTCAGCCACCGTTCCACCCAAGGTCAAGGATGTGGTTAGTGTTGTGTTGAAGCCAGGATACACTAGCATTTCGACAATTGAAAAGAATGAAGCGCCAACACACGAGAGAGTACCCCAGTACCACGTGTTGATACCGTCCGTGGCAGACACCTTTACTACGTTGGCCTCCCTTCTCAATCTTGAAATCAAGAGCAGCTCTAAGATCATTGTCTTCGGGGTCACGGCAAACATGGTTGCTCTTTTCGCTGCAGCCTTTTCTCAAGGTTTGACGCCTTTGAGGGTGTTTGAAATCCACTCCAGGCTTAGCCAGAGCGCTCGCACGAAAACCACGGCTCAATTCAAGGAGGCGGCGACGGGAATCATGTTCGCCTCGGATGTTATTGGTCGTGGCATGGATTTCCCAAATGTCGATTTGGTCATCCAGGTCGGTCTGCCATCGAACGGCGAACAGTATGTTCATCGTGTCGGCCGTACAGCCCGCGCTGGCAATGATGGCCGTGCTATCATCCTCCTCACAGAAGCCGAGTCTTTCTTCATGAAGGTCAACCGTCACTTGCCCATCCAGCCCCACCCCCAGACTGACACGATCAACGCGGCCGCTGCCTCATGCGCCGATGCCGTCACTCAGGCCATGTACAGCATTGGTGAAGACACAAAGCAACGTGCTTACTCGTCCTACATAGGTTTCTTCGCTGGGTCGGGTCTCCTGAAGCAGCTGCGTATGGATAAACCCGGCCTCGTTCAACTCGCAAACGAGTTGGCCATAAAGGGCATGGGATGCCCCGAGCCCCCACCAATGGATAAAAAGATCATTGGCAAGATGGGGTTGAAGGGTGTACCTGGATTTAACTATGCAACTGGAAATGACTTGAATGGAGACCGCCCTTCTAGACCACATGGCCGCCCTGGGAATAAGACTCGTGATGTATTAAGTCCCGGAGCTGGTCAAGGAGATCGTAGAGGTTCGGTCTCGAAGAAACGTGGAGGAGGTCGCGGTGGAGGGCGTGGAGGGCGTGGAGGACGTGGACGTGGAGGGAAGCCGAGAGCAGCATAAGTTTGTTAAAGTCGGAGGTTCGCTTGTACCTTTTCTTCTCTAGTTGTATCTGCATATCGGCAAGCATTATTCTTTACAGATGTTATAATACAACTCTAGACCACTGTTGTTTTCTGCACAACCTTCTTACGAGGTCTTTAAATAGGTTTGTACGTCCACCCGCACATCTAATGGTACCATCACAGTACATGGAATATAAAGCCCCCATATCATTAAACTAGCGACGTGTCTTCGGTCAGTAAAAGGTTATCCCATATGAAGTTAAGTTCTGAAAATGGCGGCTGCGAGACATCGCTTCTTGCAGCTGGATCCTGAGACGGCGGATCATCGCAATATGGGAAGAGACAATTTGCTTCAGGCATAGACATCAGTGCCGCCTCCTGTCTCAAGCTTGTCACCCATTTAGGATTATCGGCATATGTCTGATCAAAAGGGTCATTGCTTCCGTATGCTATCTCGCGGGCTTTGTCTTGAACCATCTGATCAGTAATGTGGTTACCCACAGCAGCCTGCTCGCGTAGATAAACAATAAGGTCGCGTCTGAGGTTAACATAGCGGCTTAGGGCGTTGGGGATATCATTGATGAAAGGCAGGACTTCGTTACCCCCCGTATCAAGAGCATCCGTCGTTTTCCAAGGATCCATGGTTTGCCGTTCATGCCCTACGAGGTAGGGGGGCATGGCATTTTCCACCAACCTGGTAACATCAGGCTCGAAGCCCCAGCAACCCTTCCATTGAATCATATCTGCACCCTTCTTGAAGTGGTCTGCGACATGATCGACTCTCTCTGGCCATGTGTCGAATCGTGCCTCGCAGAATCCACAGCGACACTTGATGTGCGTTAACGAATCTCGCCACTGGTCCATCGAGGGGTGATAGTCGACATAGTGTGTGAGTTTTAGGTGCTGTCGAAGATGATCCTTTCGAGTAAATATTCGTTGCTCTGATGATTTCTCTCGGCAGGCGAGGTAACCATGAGTTTCGAGATGATCGGAGTCTACGCCTGGGGTCTGGCAGAAGACACAGACGCGGGTACCATCAACTTCGATAAGCCCACCTTGGGGTGCGCAAACCCATCGATCCACTGGTAAGTGAAGTGCCTTCTCATGTCGCTGCCAGTCGTATTTAGTATTGAATGTATCGGAACAGAACGTGCATTGATACGGTCGCTGGCCCTTCGAGTTTCGTTTGTTCTTGGCCTCATTAGGATGTGGAGGCTTCCGGCGACGACGGCGAGGTCTTGTATTGATGATAGGGGTGGGTGGTCTTTGGCAAGTTCGATTCGACCGATTGAACGAAATGTCAGAGCCGGAGGACTGACTGTGTTCGTAGCTGCTGATTGAGGGAGCCCCTACCACGAACGAAGTGCTTGAGCTATTACTTGACACGGCATCCCGGCGGGCCGGATATGTGATACTGTCGTCAGAAGTATATGGGATATCTTCCAGGGCTCGCAAAATGTCGCACGTCTCAGCGGGCTCACTTTCTGGGGGCGAGTTTTGCCACCTCTCAAGTGGTGATAGCAGAGAATTATCGGCGTGGTGTGTCTGTGCCGTAGGTTCACTACCGGCCAGTCTGCGACGACGTGCATTGGTAAACCAGTTCGAGATCTGGGTTACATCTAACCCCGTCTCACGCCTCAGCTGTTCCTTTTCTTGCTCGGTAGGATATGGGTAATCCTGGTGTTGTTCGAGCCACGACCGCATGATACTCACTGCAGTAGTGGAAAATCGTCGGTTCTTTCTTTTTGCTCGTCTTCTACTACCGAACCCTATGCTGGTGCTGGAAGGCTCTGGCTGAAGGCTCTCGCACGAAGAGCTTATGTGTGAATGCCGTTCAGATAATATATCCGAAGCTACCCTGTCAGAGAGCCCAGAATTATCGAACGTGGGCAAGTCAGGAAAATCCCTACTCAAGGGGTTTTGATAGGCATAGTTTAGACCCCCGTATGACTCAAACAGTTCTGTCGGTAGTTGAGAGTGTACACTTGATCCTTGAGACGCCACCTCAGGCTGTAGCTCATCGAATGAGGCATGGCTTGAAGGCCGGCCAGAATGTGCAACTACCTCTTCTTGGAACAGTCTGTAATCTATGTCACCGACCAGGGCTTCGTTCGAGCTTAGAGGTGGGAGTAACAAAACGTCTTCGCAGTAATGGGGAGTGTCATTGTGAGCGCGCTCCATCCGAGTATGGAAAGCTGGAAGATACTCCGTACAACAGCCCGTTCTTTTCTTGATCAGAACTCGTTGAACAGAATTGAAGCACAGGACCTACATACTCAGCGTGTGGCTGAACGATAATCCTGGATCGCTGGGTGGTAGCCACGAAAGCTTTGAAAGGAAAACTCAACTGTACGCCGGAGTAGGCCGTTAATGCTGTACAAGACGGGATTCCGTGGGTCTTTTACGCCCTTTAATTGACGGCGTTTTTGGTTCCACAAGTGCTTGGCTGCTTACTCTGGTTGGGCTGTAGAGCGTTAACCGTGGATCGGATCTAACAAACGATCCTAATTTTCTGCAAGACTTATGCGTAGAACTGACCATTCACAGGCGATGACTATCATGAATCAGCAGCATTATCCTGGATATGGAAGGCGGTATAGTATCTTCCCTCTTGACCGCCTGATCCCATGACGAGACTGCGCCCTGTGTCATTGTTAGAGTCTCCACATCCACGGTGATCTCTCGCCGTAACCCATTAGTAGATGTTGCAGACGGTCTTGAGTCATCTCACCGATGGGCTGCTAGGTATGGTCCTTGAACATCAAGTAGCGAACAGCCAATACGATTCGCCGCCATCGAAAGACCACCGTTTCTTCCCACCCTAGCCTGCTCAAGTCAATCTGCATGACTAATACGCTGTGGTCAAGACCGAGACCTTAATGATCGGATGTATCCCGAGTGTACAACATTAAACTTTTCGTTCGATTGCTTCTTGCATTGTACAATACCTCTCGCTGGCTTCTGCACCCGGAGACACGCGTCTGTCAAGCCGTCAAGCTGATTAAATCCATCCCCGAAGGATTCACTATATCAGAGCAATGGCCACAATCACCCAGTCAGTTTCCACAGCAGTCGAGTTGCAGGAGCGCAATCAGGTTGGAGGGAGACTTACCAAACATACTGGGGATCCAACACCGCCGGAGGATTCAGATGAGCTATTACAGGCCTCACTCGCAGCAGACGCCGAGGTTCCTGATGGGGGCTACGGCTGGGTAGTCATTTCTGCATGCGCGGTAATTACCTGGTGGTTCATTGGAACCTCCTATTGCTGGGGTGTCCTACAAGCGGCATTGGTTAGGGAAGGGTTATCCTCGTCTTCCACCCTGGCTTTCATCGGCTCGCTGGCCACAGCATGTATTTCATTTTTGGGCATAATCAATGCGAATATCATACGGAGATTAGGCACTAGGATTTCGGCCCTGCTCGGTATCTTCTTGCTCGGCCTGGGACAGGTTCTCAGTGGCTTCGCCACCAAGAATGTAGGTGGCTTGTTTGCAACTGCTGGTGTTCTCTTCGGCCTTGGAGTCAGGTAAGCAAGTCGTTTCTGCTCATCGTATCGTCCAGAGAGCTAAACCGCAATAGCATTTGTTTTATGGTGGTCTCTGCGATCCCTGCGCAGTATTTCAGGGCAAAGCGCGGTATCGCTAATGGGATAGTTTACGCCGGAGGGGGCCTGGGGGGTACCGTCATTAGTTTTATTATGAACGCCTTGCTTGGTAAGGTGGGAGTAGCGTGGACCTTCCGGATCATTGGTTTCATGATCTGGGCTACGGGCCTGCCAGCAGCGTGCTTCATTAAAGAACGGGTACCAATTCGGCGTACGCAGTTTGTGGAGTGGTACGCTCCCCTCAAAACTTTTGGAACATGTCTAATGCAGGACCCCGTTTCTAATTCTCTCGCAGGCGACTCTTCCGTGACATTCGATTCTCTTTGCTGTTCGCAGCCGGCGCAATTGCAACTTTCCCTCTTCTTGTCCCCCCTTTCTTCCTTCCACTATACACTGAATCGATGGGCATGACCTCAGGAGCAGGTGCAGGAGTGGTAGCTGCATTTAACTTCTCCTCTGCGGTGGGAAGGCTGATGTGTGGCTTCTGCAGTGACCGACTGGGACCACTGAACACCCTGTTTATGTCTCTTCTGCTCAGCGCCCTCAGTATACTAGTTCTTTGGCCTGTTTCGACGTCCATTGGCCCGTTGATTGTCTTCGTCATTATTAATGGAATGGCCAATGGTGGGTTCTTTTCGACCATGCCGACGGTCGTTGGAAATGTATTTGGCTCCGCTCGAGTAGGTGTCGCAATGGGCATGATCGTGACCAGCTGGGCCGGAGGTTATTTAATGGTATGTTCCGCTTCTCTTGCTATCGTTACAGCTATATTCCCCATGTTCATCCCTTTGCCAGACGTTGACGGTTCCACACAGGGCGCTCCAATTGCAGGGTATATACTAAACGCGTCTGGTGGAGAGGATGCTGGTATTGGAGCCTATCGTCCGGCCATATTCTATGCAGGAGGCATGACCCTGAGTGCATCTTTGTTAGCCATGCTCATTCGCCTTAAGACTGATGCACAGCCGTTCAAGAGACTCTGATATGAATGAGTTACACCGGCTTATGTCGACTGCTGCAACTTCTGGGGAGTGGAGATATGTCTTGCGTCTACCCAATTAAGGGTTACATGGCATCTTGCAGCCTATCATTATGCTGTGGCGTCAGCAATTAGTGCCTGGTCTCCCCGGAAAGCTAGAGATGCTGAGGTTACTAGAATGCTGAAGCATGCCTCTCCGAGATTACTGTGGGTCCATGGTTTCTGAAATATGTCTTCACAATGGGCCATCAAAAGTTCCTTGAATCTTTGACCGTCAAAGACAGCTCTGTATTGTAGTTCGCTCTTGTGTTTGGACCTCATAATGTTTGAAAAAATGCCACTCTTGCAGAATCAGAACTTCAGCCAGGTTACCAGTAGTTTTAAGCTATTCTTTCATTTGCCTATAATATCGCACAGTTAAACTAGTCAGTCAACCCTGTACCATGATGTTTACCTCGGCAGAGACACTTGTGCATGCCTTGCCCATCATAGGGAGCTGCCGTCGCCTGTGCGCGCCCCGTCAAGCTTCGTGAGGCAACTCCCAGTAGGCACCAATGTACAAGTTGCATCCACAGGTTTCTCCATTCGTCCGAAGAATAGCTCGTGTGACCTAGACACTTATGAATACTTCCTCCATGCCGACTCGTCGTGCGCCGTAGTGGGTCTGCTAACTGATCCACCCCTCTCGCGATACTCGGGTGTACGCAGCATATACCAGAACGCCGGCTTTGAAGAAGCCACGAAAGACAACACAAAACGTTCTCAGATCCCCCCTGACCGCTATGTACAGTATTCGCTTTTCCAATAAACAGCCAGAGGACAGTTCTCCGATATTTTTCAACCAACCGCCCCCATACCTAAGAGCCCAACAACGCAGGACTTCCTGAACAGTTCAACCTTGTTCTAAACGTTATCCATAGAAAATGCTCACCAAATCCCTCTTCGCTTCCCTGACCCCCTTGAGACACTCGTTGCGACCTCGCTACAGTGTCTCAGCACGGCTTCCTCTACCCAGCAATGTCGTTGTCCGATACAGTTCCTACTCGCCGTTGGGTAAGACCTCTTCGGACTCCCGCAAGAAAGTAACCATCCAAACACTCCAAACCATGTACAAAAAGGGCGATCCCATCACGGTACTTACAGCCCACGATTTCCCTAGCGGCCATGTAGCCGATGCCGCGGGAATGGACGTGGTTCTTGTCGGAGATAGCCTGGCCATGGTTGCGTTAGGAATGGAGGATACAAACGAGGTGGCGATGGAAGACATGCTGGTTCATTGTCGAAGCGTGTCTCGTGCTGTCCAACACGCTTTCACTGTTAGAATCTCCTTATACATGTCACTTGTATCCAACATCACTCACGCCGAACAGATAGTAGACCTCCCCATGGCTCGTACGAACTATCCCCCGAGCAGGCACTCCAATCCGCCATCCGGATGGTCAAAGAAGGCGGCATGAAAGCCGTGAAACTCGAAGGCGGGCAGGAAATGGCGCCTACCATCCGGCGAATCACCCAGGCTGGGATCCCCGTCCTGGCACATATCGGACTAACGCCGCAACGACACCATTCCATCGGCGGGTTTAGGGTTCAGGGCAAGTCCGTCGCGGGAGCAGTCAAGGTAATGCGGGACGCCCTTGCCGTGCAGGAAGCCGGGGCGTTTATGGTTCTGGTCGAGGCTGTTCCCGGGGAGGTTGCTGCTTTGATAACGGAGAGGCTTCGTGTTCCGACGATCGGGATCGGGGCTGGGGTTGGCTGTTCGGGACAGGTGCTGGTGCAGGTGGATATGCTCGGGAATTTCTCGCCGGGGAGGTTCGTGCCTAAGTTTGTGAAGACTTATGCGGATGTTTGGGGAGAGTCGATCAGGGGTATTGAGGAGTTTAAACGCGATGTTAAGAGTAGGGCTTTTCCTTCGCGCGAGTATACCTATCCGATTTCTGAGCAGGAGCTGTTGGAGTTTCGGAGTGTGGTGGGTGAGGTAGTGGACCAGGAGAGTGGACATAGTGAGTAGAGTTGGATAGTTATATGTTTGGTGAATCATGTTATTACTTGTCTTGCTACGTTATACGAAATCCACTACATGTATTCAGTGAAATAGAACAGCTTTGGCACGGGCAGAAGCCTTGCGTGGAAAGCCTATGATAAAACATAGTTTTATTGAGAGTATTTGTTGAAGCGCAACCCAACATGGCAATGGGCCTTCAGCGAACTCAAATGTAAGCAACGAAAAGGCAGACAGTGGAAGAATTCATGCATCGTCTTTGGAAAAGATTACAACGGCCTTGCTGATTAACGACTCGTCTTCCTCCCTACCATACCGACAGTATCGAGTGAGAGTGGGCTGCAACATGAACAGGACAGTTCTTCCCTTAGAAGCAGGGTCAGACTTTTCCTTCCACTCATGTTCAGCATAACAGTGCTTCTTCATGTGCGGAATGTCCTCATGGAATGGCCCCAGGGAATCGAAAGAGCCAAATTCAAAATCCATCTCATTAGTCCACATCCCAATGCAAAGGTCCCCAGCGATTTGATAGATATGGAGAAGCTCCTGGTATCGTCTAGCTCTCGCCGACTCAGAGACTGTTTTGAGCAATGGATGCAACAAGGAAGACTCGTGAAGGAGATTGTACGCGAGTCGTTGCAGTATACAGTCTCTGAGCAGTTTCATGTGCGTCGCAAGTAGTGGGTCAAACGTGGTTTCTCGAGTGAATGCATTCAGGAAGCGGACTGTGATCTGGAGCCACTTTCGCGAATTCCACTTGTCTCGCACGCCAGAAGGCTCAACTGTAATAGAAATTAGCACAGGAACGTCTCATTAGATTTGATAATATACCTTGTTTACACCATTGCCATAGGTTATGGACCTCAGCACGGGAAGGGATAGAGACTTGGCCGTGCTCGCCAGTCACCTTCTCACCATCCTCGTTGAGATAAAAAAATGGATCCTCGATCACATTCTGAAACAGGTCCTTGGTCACTAAGGCTCGAGTGATAACGAGGGGGAGAAGCTCAAGGATATTGGCAGGTAGTCTCTCGACCAACGAGGCCCAGTCACCTTGGAGGCAATATCCCTCCAGGCCGGCAATTAGCTTCTGCTTTTCTTCGTCGGACAGTTGCTTTTCTACAGTTACCCACTCCGCTGACCATTCCTGCAGACGCTCCTGTATGACCTTGAGCTTCTTGTGAATTTCATCATCATCGTAAGAAAACCACGTAGCCCCGCGCAGGTAGTACGCAGGACAATCTGCAGGATCAGGATACTGCGCATGGTCTGTGTCGTGGGGTTTGGTCTTCTCATCAGTAGGATCAGGATGTCGTGACTGGCGTTTATCGCGTGACGAGGCTTTATCGGTACCTTCTCGCTGAGTCTGAATTGGGTCTTCCTCTGGAACGGAAGATTGGGGCGCAGGGGTCGAATACTCTCTTTTGACCTTCGCCTTCTTGGGTGGAGATGGCGGAGTTGCGGGAGCTTCCTCGGTGGGAGAGACGCTTCTTTTGTTCAGTCTCGCGGATCGTCTTCTTTTCTTGAACCGTGACTTGCATCAATACAATGGACAGTGTGTAATGTGAATAGTAAGTCATCTTACCACCTGATGTTTCTCTTCCTGGATATTAGGCACTGGACTGAGTTCCCGAGGCTCTGGCTCTGGGGTAGTCGGAGGTTGAGCCGTTTCGGGGGGTGTAATGGTATCTTCCTGTGATGCCCCAACATCAGTTCTTTGAGCACGACTGAAGAATGAGTACGGCCAAAAGGGCCACCTGGAAAAACGTGAATAGGACCGCCATACTTCAGCTTGCTTGGTGTCAGAGCTTGCAGGCTCCTCGCTCCCCTTCTTAGTCATGGCGAGGTTGGTACTGGAACGAGACCACTAGTTGATGGATGAGAACATAGACAGTACTAGTAGGGGTACTTTAATACAAGAATAGTGGAATTCAAATGAACTGGGATTGATCTGATATTCTGACACTCGTCATGGGCGAATCCAGACATTCTTATAGGTACGGTCTTCCGGCACGGCATGCGATCTGATAGTGAATGCTGCCCTGCCTTACGAATAGCAAGCGAAACAGCCTAGAAGCCCACATTAAGGACCCAATAAAGTCGTTATTCTAAAATTAATGATGGGATCCAAAGATCACAAGACTTGACAAAAGTGCTTTGTGCACGGCGTGTTCATTTGCTAGATTTGTGCAGCCGCTCCTTTGAACATTGTTTACTTTGCTACCACATTTCCTTAGTATGGCAGAAGCGATAATGATATAATCTACCACTTATCTAGAGGATTCTTTGCATAGATATAAGGAGGTTAAGCTGAATACTTTTAACATGGACCTGTGAAACAAGGATGTAGGCAGATATAGGCTGCTCTCTTTGTTTCCATGAACAAACAAGAGTGTGAACAATCGTATGTAATGTTGCAGCTAAGCACAAAGAAGACAATGAAAGAGATGGAAGAGAGGTTGCATCTTTAAATGTAAGCACTAAGATGCTCTGACGATAAGTGATTGGGCATAACCTTTGCTAGACATTGATCACAAAGACCTTACATTTTGAACTGGTGACCTTGCGTGGCAAACATTGGTCAATGAAGTAGGAGAAAGGGAAATAATGTAGGTAAGAACTATCAGACAAACGAAGTTATACAAAAATTGGCCAACATACTTAGAGCCTGAGTCTATTGAGCAGATGAGGGCAACCCGTACCGTGTTAGAACAATAGTGGTTAAATAGTAATAAAGAATAATTTCTAATAACGAAAAAATGACAAACATATCACTACAACTCCAATGTGAAGCTAGCAACTGGAGAACTCAAAGATCTCTTAGATTATAAAGAGAATCTGTAAAGATGCAACTGTGTGTCAAGTACTTTCTCTTTATTCTTTTTATATGTCTGGGTGGCACAGTCTACAGGATAACAATGTAAAGCTTGTAAACTGCTTTTCTTGCACAAGGCACAAGGCTACCTATTTATCTATACAATTCCGATGGCGTTCACCTTTAAGTCATACATATCTTGGGTAGAATAATAAAAATTGTAGACAAAATAGCCAACCGCAAAATCTGCGATCAGTATTGCACAGGCGCTCCATTTAATTTGAAATATCCAGGCTGTAGTGTTTGATAGACGCCACGAGGATCGTATGTTGCTGCCACTTTCTGCAGGCGGGCCTTGCTTTCTGCACCATAGCCCGAGATGACATCTTGGAATTGACTGCCATAGTTCATATAGATATACTGATGGGCAATACCACGCTTCTTTGCTTCCTCGGTGATGACTTTAAAGTAATCGTAAATGAAAGCGTAGACGGCATTATCGTCGGCCGCGTTATCCCACCAAAAGGCCATATTGAATAGAATCAGCGGTCCTTGTGATGTATCCAGACCCAACGCATTGCCAGCAAACTTGGTCATGTTGGCCAGCATCGGCTCCGTCAATGCCTGGTAAATTATCACAGGGTTGCCACCCGATATGTTGGCTGCTTGCGGCATGACCTCGAAGAAGTATTCAGCCGCCCAGCGGGCGAATGATTCATCCAGCTGCGCCGCAACTGTCCAGTACATCTCCCGGTGCCCGTCAGGGTTTTGGTCATTGATATACTCGGCGTACTCCACTAGGCTCCTGGACTCGGTGATATCGGCCAAGGCGGGGATGTCTCTGTATGGTTTAAAGATAGGCGGGTCTGTTGTATTCAGCGCGTATGAGAGCTCTGCAGATGCGACAGTCACTCCTTGCATACGAGCAAATGCGACGTATTGCTGGGCGTTACCATCGGATGTTGCGCCACGGGCGACACTTGTGAAAGCACTGACGACCTCCGGGAGTCGAGCTTGCTCAAAGGCGCGCGTAGTCCCGCGCATTGTCGAACTCGGGATTGTATACAAGTTGAACTTGGTAACGAGACCAAGGTTATTGCCTCCGCCGCGGAGAGCCCAGTAGAGGTCTGAAAAGTGATTTGCGCTAGCAGTCACAATCCGGCCACTGGCTGTCACGACCTGTGTCTTGTAAGTATGTGCTGTTCACTATAAGGAGCAAAGGAAAAGGAAAATAAAGTAAAAGAGCTCACCTCAAAGCTTTCCACATTATCCAAAGCCAAACCATATAAGTTTGAGTGAAAGGCAATGCCACCGCCAGTAACAAAACCTCCCACACCGAGCTACTCTCACGACCGCCGACAACGGCCAACCCATACGGTTCGAGTGCCTTATAAACTTGGCCCCAGAGGTTCCCTGGCCCGATGGATGCGACCGAACGATCATCATTCAGGCTTACATCATTCATGTCAGTGAACCAGATGGTAATTCCCCCCGGGCTGCTGGACGCGCCCCGGAAAGCGGCGTGACCGCCGCTCTTGGCCGCGAACGGACACCTGGTTAGCCGAGATACCAACACAACAATGGCAACATCTTTGTTGATACCAGGCTTGAAAATACAAGATGGGCGAACTTCTGCCTGCTGGTTAGACCAGAAAGAGTCCGTAAAACTAGTATAGCTTGCATTCTCCCGAGCTAGGACTTTCTCGGAGCCAAAGATGGAGTCGAGGCTAGCGCACTATTGCCGTGTTAGATACGCTGGATTGTTTAGGAACGGATGTGTTTATGGATGGAAACCAACAGCTGCAAGACAAGACGATTCTATTGATCGCTGTGCCAAATTTGTCAGGGCAGGTAAACTGGATATCTCAACGCCATAATCTTTTAACGCTGCAGTGACGTTGAAGTTGGCCGGCTCAAAGCTGCTATCGGCCTGCACTAGAGCAGTGCCACTAGCAACGAGCCAGGCGCCTATGAAAGAAAGCGTGCGTATCATCAAGCCAAATAAATCACTGTATGAAAAAGAAACTCCAAGGTCAAGGTTTAAAAAGAGTGAACTCAATGTGTGAAGGGGCTTATATATCTTGAGACCGTATCAACAAGAAAATCGTCTGATATAGCAATGAGTCCCATTGACAGAGGAGAATGAATTGAATCTATAAATATTCCAAATTGTGTGGATCTGCCCATCCACCACCGAATGTTCCTGTTGCTGAAGGATGACGGCGCAGAAAGAATGCAACGCTGCACGCAACCTGGCCCCATCTGCCACGTTTTGATCAAACTAGTCTGCATGAGCTTGCACTAATCATTTAGTAAACCACATTGGTTTTCTATCTTGCAGACAGTATGCCTCGGTAGATGACATATGATATGCCGCTTCGTATCATCTTGCAATTTTTGCAGTATGACTTTGGTATGTTCATTAACCGAGAATCCTCGCTTAAACCAAAGGAATTAGTTCTTACTCAGACCCATTCCAATTTAAACCTAGTCTATATTGGCCCCCAAATAATTATGGGTGAGGCCCCTGCTAATCATCTATACTAATGTTTTCTAGAAGAATTTTCCCTGCTCCCTCAACTGACACTTGGTATGGTTTCACCAGCCATGCATGACAATTAGTGCTTATGCTAATCAAATCCACGGGGCCCCGTGCGCCATGGCTTGCCGCTATTTGCTTTACAACCCCACATATCCTACGCGACAAGAGAGTACAGGACTATGCTAAAAGGGTTAGTGTAAAAGGCCAGATTGTTCCTCACCGGAACTGTTGTAGCAGAAAAATGCGGGTTGGTTTGCTACATTGTGAAGAAAAGGTCTTTCATGACTCCGACCTTTATGAATTGGTATCTTCCTGGGAAACCTGAAACAACTGTATCCCGTTGTGAGAGGGCAATGTTGCACTTCAGTTACGATCAAAGGTTGTACCGGACGGCTGGGAAGGTCTCTGGACGCTTTTAATCGGCCTGAGCTATTGATTTTCGTACCAACTGAAAGATTATCAAACAATAGAATGACCATGCAAGCCATCAATAGGCACAGCTGCGCCGGAGGAATGCTTTGCATTCTCGGTGCTTACTTTGTTAACCAGAGGAGGAAATCTTTGATTCGAATTACTCTGAGCCACATACATGACTTTGTAAACTCAACTATGAAATAGTATTATATATAATATGTCCATTCTACCACTACTTGTTAGCATCCGCAGCGTGTTGGAAATTACGACGCGACATTAACATGGAGCATACTAGGGCATAGTCCGCCCACATGACCACTCTTCTATATCTCTGTCTTTCGACTGTCGTTGAAAGACATCCTTTGAAGGCTTCATTCAAGGAACATACTACCTTTTATTGGATTCCAACACTAACCCCACAGTGATCGAATATAAGAACATGCTCCTCTCAACCAACATAAATCAGCCCTGCACCAACCCCGCAATAACCATCTGTCCCCAAAAATACAGTCCATACCCAAAAGTACTCTGAATCCAACCACGGCTTCCAGGAGATTTCTTAAACGCATCCTTCGCGACATAAACGTCGCTAGCAACGAACATCGCCGCGCCGAACACTCGCTGATATTGCCAGCGGGACGAAACATCTACCGGGGTTGTCGAAGCCGCTGTGGCAAACATCACGCTGATGATGGTAGCATATACCAGGACCAATGGTTTCATATCTGCAGGAAGGGCGAGATCCAGCACATTACTCGCAGCCGAGGAATCCGGCGGAGGATAGATTACGCCAAGCCATTTTGCGACCGCCATAGTCGCGAGGAATGTTGTTGCGAAGGTTCCCCACGAGATCACCTCATTATCCTGGAAAAAGGCCAGAATATAGGCTATATGAGCTGCTGCAAAGGCGACAACACCCAGCTGGAAGGAGACGGAGATTTTCTTTTCCTGTTGGGGATTGGAGTTCGCATTGTGGAACTCGCTTCGCGAGGGGATTAAGAAAAAGTCTCCCGCTAGGGAGAAAAGAAGGCCGGCAGTGATGAGAGAGCGAGTGGAAGACCACTCCCCCGAAGTCAGAAAGAGTGGTCCGCTGAGGAAAGCGACCGAAGAGAGCATCTTGAATAGGGCCGTGCCAGTGTGGGATCGGGATACGGACTCCGAAATGACCAGCAATGGGAGGGATCCCACCAGAAGGTACACCGCCGGCGGAGGTGGAATCGATAGACTCAAGGACATCTTGGCTGAGTGTAGTTGTGTAAATATCTAAGGTTGAGAGGTAGATCGCAGTGGCTCCTGTTTGGCTTTTGCTTATATGTGGCAGTCGGAAAAAAAACCAATGATCAGCAGTGGGGACTTGTCTGGGGAATCCATTAGCCAATTGATCGGCTACTACCGAGATCACAAGCGGGATCAGTCTGGATACCTCGGTCGAGTCCTATTTACTATGCCATTCGTAGACTCTGTTGGAGTAGTATATGCGTTTGTTGAGGTGCAACATTAACACGAACCCTCTCGGTGCTATTTCCCGAATGAAACCGGAAAGCAAGAAACGCTACACATGCTCACCTTTCAGACACTTCCTAACGGATACCTTCATGTATAAGCGTGCAGAAAATGCTCTGCTCAATTTACAGTCCTTGGGTGTAGAATTTGACGGACGGAGTAGCTGCGATAGAAAAGAAACTTGAAGCATCGTCTTCCACCCTAAAACCTTCGGACGCACACTGACCTCATTGTCGTATTCATATAACAAAATCCTCGTCGAGAGATTGACGCACGTTTGCTACTGCAAAGCTTCATGATTTTGCTGTCTACATTTCATCAAGAGAACTCACCTGCTATCCCCAAGCTGCCAGTCGAGATCCGGGTCGCTATAGATGAAAGAAACATCTTTCTAGCAGATCAGAAGCTCTGACATATTTTGCCTAGCATTATAATTCCATTTCTACCAATAAAGACTCGAATAGATGACTACAGTACTTTCCCAACTAAGAGGCCAGTGAAAAGGTTTCGATGTGATTGAAACCGGAGACCCTTTCAAAATATTGAAGAGATATGTAAAACTGAGACTACATTCACCTAAGACTCTCGCTGGCGGAAATGGACCCGTTTTGCAAAAGCTGGGGTTAGATCCTAGCCAATATATTTGCTTTGTGGGCACAAGACTTGAAGCCAAGAAGAGGAGCAGCTTGAAGTTCCTACCAGGTTAGGTTAACGTGGTTGACTATTTCTCTGTGGTTCATATCATGTGTCTCTTTATCGATGTCTTCTATAAATAACTACAAAGCCTGAAATGATGTCTAAGAAGAATACGTCAAGACTGAATGACCGTGTAGAATGTAGACAAAGGAACGAGTATTCATTCACCAGGCGAGTTGACTTCATCCTATCATAATCTGCTCCATTAGTGGCTGAATACACAGCTGGGGATTAATTCAATGAAAAAGATGAATATTTCCTATTCACCTACCGGCCTATGCGAAGGCTATAAATACCAGATATATGCCTTACAGCTTCCTCCTCCTTGTCCACTTATTCCTATGCTGCACATATCGACAACCCTTCCAAAGTGTATCATATACCCACATCCAAGACTGAACAGAGCCCCATCGCTGCAGACTAATCTATCCCACAATGAGACTTCAGATTGTCATGCTTCTTTCTCTCTTCAGCCTAGCCGCTTCAATAGCCATACCTCCCCATGTCCGTGGTGAAGCTGGTAACTATCTTTCAAAATTTTCATACCCAGTACCTTGCACAGAGGAACTAACCATATATCAACCCAAGACGAAGTCATCGCGGACTACAAGACCACGGCCGAGATGGATGCGCGGGACACACTGGAACCCAGAGCCTATCCCCATTGCCTGAGTTATAAGGAATGCAAAGGTGGCTGGTGCCACAAGGGTAACTGTCTGGACAATGTGTGCAAGGGAGCCAATATGTGCCCCAAGGGCTTTTTGTGTGATGGCGCCAACTGCTATAAGCATTTACCGCCTTGGACGTATGATATTCCCTAGATGGACTGGTAAGTGGCATGTGTGTTTTGCGTTGACGGAAGGATGGCTGTCTGACTTGCTTTCTCTAGGGCGATGTTCCCATGGAGGTTTTGGATGATGGGGGTTTGGCTGTTGAGATAAGTGGGAGAGTGATGGTCTGGGAGTGGTGCGTCTGCTTGGGCATTATTTTCCTGGCTGTGGCTGTGATTCTTGATTGTCGATGCTGGACATCTTACAGAGATCTTGCGGGTAGTCCTTTGGTGGAACTAGGTGATTCTTATTGAGTACAGTCTGTTGTCTGTGAGAGTCACTCCTATGTACTTAGCTTGCGAAAGGACGATGTATCCGTTGACAATGCAGCTGTGTCAGTATCAAGAAAGCCAGCACGGTACATAGACATAATTTTAATGCCTTCCTTCAAGTAGCGATACTGTAGGGAATGACGCATATTTTATTCCTAGTGAAGATAGGCATCGTATTTGCTCATTAGGTCCGCTGTACATACAGACGATATTATAAACTACATTTTTGATAACTAAACTTATTATTTTAAGTCCCAATTTTAAACCCATCTCATGACTCAAACTCGAAAGAACAGGAAACACGATAACGCTACGGGAAGACAGATGGCACCTGATGATGCGATTAGCGAACAGCCCATCGACACAAAACACGATATACACCTACCCATAACCATATTCATATAGAAATAACCGACCGTTTCGGATAAAGTACCTGAAACCAGGGGACCTAGCATTGAACCCAGGCTGAATGCCACTTCGGTTATGGAGGAGACCCGGGAACTACCACCGAATTCTCCGAATATCTTCGGATTCTTTGCTTCCATGTCCTTAGTAGCAGCTGATAGCAACATTAATAAACATAAGTCTATACCAGGTAAGGGGAGGGGAAACAATGCAAGGCGACTCACCAACCAACTGCATCGTGCCCGCGCCGCGAACCAAGGTGAAAGCAATACCGATACTAACCAGACTAGTGATAAAGATGGCTTCACCATTCGTCTCAGGGCTAGCCCAGGAGAATTTCTTCTCTCCAGGAACACCCAAGAGCCACAGCAATGGGGCTATGAGCGCCCAGCCGATCGTCGCCGGCCAGCGGGCACCAGCTCGATCTCGAAGCCACCCAACCAGAGGGCCAAGGCACATGGAGGGAACCTCGAGGGATAGGAAAATCATACCCACGGAGAGGGTATTCCAGTGAAAGACATCGCGCAAGTGAAGGGGAAGAGTGGCATCGAAAGCAGCGATGAGCGTTGCAAATATAAGTGTGTTTGCTACACTAGCTACAACGCGGATATCACGTAGTATGATGCGATAAAAGGAGCCAGATGATCCGACTTGTTCAGTCTCTGGGGCGACTGTATTGTAATCTGGCGACTCATTGGTATCAGATGACGGTGGAAGCAGGGGCGCCCTCTCGCTCTCCTCTGGCTCGCGAGGAGCCGTTAGCTTTGGGGAATCGGGTCGGTCAAGCGGTAGTTCTCGCCCTTCGATCATAAGAAGACGTGCGATAATATCCAGGCAGAGCACCAGCAGAGGAGCGCTCCAAGTCGGCCAGTATCCCACCAATTCCAGTAGCGCACCGGCGACGAGAGGGCCGCTGAGCTGGCCGGCTGTCACGAAGGTCATGGCCGTTCCTAGCGCCTTGCCCATATGGTCCAGGCCGACATTGTCAGTCAAGGTCGCAAACCCCACAATCCAGGTCGCGCTGCCGGACACTGCTTGCAAGATCCGACCGATGAAAAGCGCCTCAACTACATGCCGGTGAGTTTCAATGAAAGCTTCGCTACACGACATGATAGATATGCATACTGGAAAACGTGGACGCCACTAAAACAGTACCTGCGAAGCATCCTGCAAGAGCGAGCAGGAGCGGGGCCTTCCGGTTCGGCGTCTTATCTGCAAAATGGGCAATGATGGGTGCAGAGACCAGAGACACAAAGCCATGGATGGCCAGGACAACAGTGGTCATCCGCTGCGTATTGGATTCATCCATGCGAAGACGAGCTTCGAGCATATAACTTAAGATGGGAACCACGAAGCCATATAGGAAGGTTTCTGGCCAAGAGTTGTTAGGACATTGGACGCCGCCAGAGTTACAAGACTAGAGGAAAATACCAGCAAACAAAGCGATAATAATAGTACAGATGATGAAGCTTCGGGATGAGCGCCATCGATAGCCCCATGGCAGTTGCTTTTCGCTTGCCATGGCGTTGGATGGCTGATTATAGGTGAGTAGGTAAGAATCCTCGTGTCTTTGAATTCGGAACTTTGGCAGCCATCTTGTCTTATAATACAAAACCTGCTGGAGTTTCGCGGGAATAAATGACAAATTAACTCGACCCATGCAACACGCGATCAGCGGGTCAATGGTTCATGCGCATTAATAGTCGCTAAACCAGGAAATCCGAAAGTCCGATCATCCTGTCGGGCCAACGAGAGAGCAAGACAGGACCCGCGGTGGATACGAAGACCTTCAGCTCAGCCAGAGGTCCGCTGCCCTAATTGGCTTTTCGTACGTCACTCTCAGCCGCAAAGATACCCAAACGAACACCTACCTGGGAAGTCTCATTCCAAGACGATCTTGAGATTGGACGAGGGTTGGCAGATTTCACTTGTAGGTTCTCCCTTCCTACCCCTTGCATCTATGTCGCAGTTTCAGTCTCGCTGAGGGTGCCACTCTGGATATGAAGAAGCTATTACTCCGTACATGAGCTAAACAATAAAATGTCGTCCGGGAACTTTCATATCCCAAGAACGCCGATCAGTTAATCATCATGCAGGTTTGCTCGAAGCTGAAGCAGAACAGATCCAACAAGAGCTACATCGATATGGGTTGGGCGGCCCGAGCGACGAATCAACGACTTGCGGAGGAAGTCCCGATCACCTGAATGTGGATACCCTAAAGACACATCATTTCCTCTCACATTCAGCTCACGCTGACAGCCCCTGAGTATGCACATCCGCAGGACATATCGCGCCTAGCGAGCATTAGGTTGGCTAGATTGCCCCCACCCTCCGTCCCGACCCAAGAATCTAATTTAGGATATGCCACCACTCATACAGTTGATCTGCGGGCGGCCAAGACTATGTACATACCTTACACATCCAAGAACTAAGTGCATTCGTGAAAGCAAGGAGTTACTCTCTGAAATTACTTCCACCGTCGAGCCCTGATATCCAATCCAACCCGGCATCGACTTGATCAGCAGTCATGCCTGAATAAATCGGATTGGGAACCACCCCTGGACCAACATATGAGAACAAAGATCATCAAACGAAACCGGCACAGTATATTGACCTGCGCCTGTAGTTCCCGGTCCAAACTCGTCCAAGCCGGCCGGAATGTCTTGCCAGCTCCCATCATCTCTTTCAACACCGTCATCACACTTGCGATGAACAGTCACGATACCAAAATACGGCACAGCGATTTGTCGACTGGTCCCCTTTGCTAAGGATTGACAACTGGTTACTAGCTCTTCTAAGGCTGCATGGCATTGACCGCTCAGCGAGCTTGGTTGGTCTTCGGAGCAATCCTTGAGAGCAGAGCGCGTCCGGCTGATGAGAGACTGATCATACCATTTGGAGTCCAGTTTCGACGTTGTCCCCCACGAGGTGTCTCTTCCGAGTAGATGAAGGAAGACAATGACCGCAGCGGTAAGTGCTGAAAAGCCGGAGAGCTTTACGCTGTTGTCGATGCGCGCTATCGTAGGGTTACTCTCATACAGGCATAAGTAAGCGTCCAGCAGCGACCGTGCACTTTTCACACATGAAGCTCAGCCATATGCTTGCCCACTTATACCCGAAGACTGCAAGAAGAATGGTAAGTATAGGTGTGCCTTGAGCTGATGAATGTTGGCCAGCCGATACAGCCGTGCATGCTTCTCAGAAATATCTTCGCAAAGAGAGATCTGCTCCATGTCTAGGTATCCTGCCGGGAGTTGCGAGGTAACCTCGTCGATCTGCTCATCGGTTCGAATGACTGCCGAAAGTGTTGGCTCTTTGTTTATTTGCAAGCAATCAATAACCCGTCCAGTCAACACAGACAGATGTCGTGCATGGAACTTAATCGGCGTGCTCTCTTCCAAGGTAGGGATGTATAGGTCGCAGAGGTTCTTTGGAACTGAGTGTGGAAGTCCAATCATCAGGCTCACCCACCGATCTGCACTAAACAGCTGCCAGAAAAGTGAATCTAAGAGTTCCGAATTCCTATGCGTCTGGTGAATACCGGCAAGTTGGGACAGGGTGTTGGCTCTACGGTACGCGATCCACGCTCGCCGAGGCTGCAGTGAACTCATATAGCATAGTCCCAATGCCATTAAGCATTGGAGACCGTATCTGCCACCAGCAAGATCATCATCATGTAAAATCAGCTGTTCCACCGGACAGAGGTACTTCCCAAAGTCACCGGTGCTAAATGCAAAACATAGAAGCAATATTGCCAGGAGGCAAGGATGCCCAGTACGAAACGCCCGCATTGCGAAGCTCTGTAGGTCAGAATCGCTTTCTTCGCCCCCAGCCCAATGCAAAGGATTCACGCCATGTTTGTCACCAATGACTTCGAGTGCGAAAGATCTCGACCATCTCTGACTCGGATGGCAACGCCAGACAAAGTCGGTATAGAACATCAGCACGTTCTTCTATATGCTTTGTGGAGTTATGGTGAGCGCTGTCTTTCCGTTGTGGAATTGTTAAATTCGACAAAGCCTCTATGTTGGGACGAGGTTGACCAATCTGCACATCATGAGAAGAATGATACAATACTAGACCTTCTATAGGGGGCAATTTCCTACCAGCTCATGATTCAATAATTTCATGATTGGCGCACAGCCACTTTGCACAGTATCTGAGTTGGCAGTCGCGCTGTTGGCAGCCGCACCCATTGCATGTTGTGGGTCACCCTTCAGAAATATCCTGACTATTTCTTTCAGTTGCGCAAGTGCTTCAAGAACATGAAATGGCGCATCCGACTGGACGTTTGGTAAATTCCTTACAGTCATTGGGTCGCCTCGTGGGATCCCCAAAGAGGTTTGATTCGAGTCATGACTATGCTCGGACTCATCCGAGCCCTGTGGGACACATATTGTTCGTCGTCTTACACAGTGGACGCACCCTTCGGAGTTACCTGGCGTGAAGATACAGCGGACCTTCCGTCGCCGGCCTGGGCCCATGTCAGTCCAGATGCAATTACTTGAAATGACTCGGTATTGTCAGAGGTCCACATACAGGAAACGCAACTATGCGTCCCCTTCCTCATTCGCTTGGCTGCAGGCATGGGTTTAGCCTAGCCTAATCCCTTTTTGTTAGGTTCGGACGAGGCTAAAGGGATCGGATCATGCGGGAAGGCGAGGGAATATCTTGAAGAATGTGGAACCATTGTATGCGATTCTCATTCGCTCTTTATCAGTTTCGTCCGAGGTAGAACTTGTTTACTAAGCAGATTCGTCCTGATTCGGATGAATACGAGATATAATCCTAAAAGAATGGAGGTTTGATAGGGGAAATAAAACGAAATAATACGTCCATCTGTGTCGCGAGAATCCACATCAATATCCTCCTGCGTTAAGAGCAGTTGCATCACCTCATAATGGCCCTCGTCTGCGGCATGCGATAAGGGTGTTCTGCCTTCAAAATCTGCCCGATCCGTAGCCAAGCTGGAGTGCTTGATAAGAAGTTTGACGGTGTCTGTAAGCCCCTGTTGAGAAGCCATAGCTAGGATGCTAAGTCGTGCGGATCTAAAAGCTCTACTATGAGTTTGAGCACTTCCGGCGGAAGAGTGGGCATACTTTGGAATCGTCAAGAGGCAATTTACATGCTACGGACGCAGAGACTTGTTCGGGATACTATCATACCCAACTCCGACGAAGCTGAAGGAACATGCCATGTATGATCCTTCCCCAGCGGCATTGGGGACCTTGAATTTCGCTGCCAGCAATCTGAGAAAGACTCTAAAGGCTATATCGTGGCTGAAGCATGACGATAATAAACCAGGCACCAACGCAGGCCCTGTACCTAATGATCAAAAAGGTTAAAGACAGATTTACACGTAAAATAAAGAGGAAGACAGGGAGAACTTCTTTCGTAGTACCCTTAATCATTAGCTACTCAGTGATCTATAACCACTATTTCCCCTCTCACGAGGAGAGGGAAAACATATCATTCAGCGCATTCACTAACAGTAACCAAATCCATAGAGCTAGATAGTGTCGGTCCATGGTGAATTCCAGACTGCGATATATATTTTAAGAAGAAACTCCAATGGACTGATGCTAAAATAGTTTAAGATGACTAAATAGATAATTGTTGCACTAAAGCTCAGTATTCCAGCCATGGGTGTTGGTGATAGCCAAAGGTGGGCTACAGATTTTGGCTAGGTGTACTGATTTATACAATTCATGGCAACTCATAATCGTATATGATCTACGTATCACTCTTCGTTGGTTGGTCATTTTTTTTTTTCACTTGGCTTGCCCTGTATCCTTTTTCTTCTCGAAAAGAAAGCTTTCACCGTGTCCTACGTCCTTCCTATTTTGTTCTTCTCAATGTCCAACAAGCGTCATGACCAACACAATGCAGCAATAGCCGATCCAGAACGCCGAATATAACTAACATACAGAGGTCAGATGATAGAAGACCCAGGAAGGAGATTCGCAAACTTTTCCTCCAGGTGCTTCTCTAGCATTCTCTTATGTCCATCCGAGATCTTCCCTGCGGCCTTCATTCTTTCCGCCAACTCTTCAATGCACTCATCCAAAGTCTTCACATTGTCAGTATTCACTTCTGCCTGTTTACCAGCGACGGCATGTGTCCAAAGGCTTTCCAGCTCTTCTCTCCATCCCAGCGAATCAGCTAGCCGCCGTACACCATCATCACACGACCCAAGGATGCACACGTCCGATTGTCGAGTACCGAAATCCCCGACCTGCGTCATATTTACGAGCAGCCTGGGCGTCCCCTCTTTCACCAGACGTGGCAGTCTTGAACATGGCGCCACTTTGAGACTTGTCCCCATAACAAGCATCAATTCTGCGTCAGATACCCTCTTCTCTTCGACTTCGAAGGCGGCAGGAAGAGGCTCCCCAAAGAAAACCACATCAGGTTTGACCGCGCCGCCACAGTCCGGGACTTGGCAGTACGGCACCTGACCTGTTTCAATTGCCTCAGCCATAAGCCCATCCGGGTATGGCGTTTTGCATTTATGGCATCGCTGGCTTTTCCAGTTTCCATGACAGGAAAGCACTTTCTCTGCGGGGACACCGGCATCTATCTCGAGACCATCGATATTCTGCGTGAATACGAAATCAAGAAGGTTCTTCTTTGCCAGCAAAGCCAGAAACGCATGAGAAACCGTTGGTTTGAGGTTCTTGGGATTGCGGGCTCTGGCTAGCGCGTAGAATGGCTCTGGCGTGTGTCGGAAATAGTTGATATGGAAGATAGCCTCTGGGTAGGGAAGCTTTAATGGCGCCAGTTTATCATAGAGGCCTGTTCCTGGTGATCTAAAATCGGGCACACCAGCTGCTGTAGAGATACCTGCCCCCGCCAGAACGATGATGCGGGCTATCTTCTCACTTCTGATGAGATTTGCAATGTTATCCAGGGCATATTGTTGGCTTGTGGGCGGTTGATTTGAATGGTCTGCCATGATTGCTGTTTGGTCTTGTGGCTATCCTGAGAGTCTGGAGCTGCAAAGTTAAGGAAGGTTCAGAATGAGTTCCAACTATGTAGCTATATTTATTGCAGAAGACCCTTCCTTAGCCATTAGGCCTAGCTTGATTGGTGCCGCGTGGCAGAGAATCTAAGGCTATGTTTCCATCAACTGTGTAAAACCCCGCTTGAGAGGCTGTGCCTGCAGCCAAGCTGTGAGGCTGGACTGAGCCACATGCTTGAAGTTTGCCAATAGACCTAGCCCTGCTCCTATGTCACTTTTTAGTGAGGTAACGTATGATGAAAACCTCACAAGTCATGCCGTCAGCATTATGTAGAAGGAATTTATTGCTACAAACCCGAGTATGGGAAGAGGGTCACTGCAGTGTAATGAATTCTCACAGCGAATAAAGCAACACCATAGCTGACCGTACAATGACAACATGGCACCCCTTTGTATGTGAATGAAAATACACATGTATGGGCCAGTCATAGACGTGATGTGAATGAAGCAGGTCACCCGATCCGGCTTTCGCGGTGCTCTTATTGTTGAATGTAGTGGAGCAATTGAAAGCGTTTGGTAGATTCACTTGTTCCATAGCGTCTTGCTCAGGTATATAACAAGACAATGGCTAGTAGTTCGATTGAAATATCTCATCTCTGTTAGATTGACTGCCTTTTGGCCCATAGAGTGTCTTCCGATAAGAAACAGGTCAAGTCCATCATGACGCCCTACATGATATTTCTCTTGTTTATCTGCAATCTGGTTGCTTCGATCATCTCTAACCCTACTGCTCCAGATAATGATGGTAAGCAGCTATTCAGCTTTCTTCCCACAATTCGAAGTTTTGCATGACTGAACACCCTTATCACCGATACAGCTTCCTCCGTTAGCCAACCCTACCGAGGCGTTGACAACCAAGACCTTTGTGAGCCGATGCCACAGTTGTTGACAGGCGACACCCGTGAAGACGGTGAGTAAATATCCAAGCAAATGCTGCAGATAAAACACATCAAGGACTGAACATAATATCCGAACAGATCAACGTAGATGTTTCGGCGACGGGGACTGCCCTATCAACTTTCACTGCCACTTGGGATACTGCCTTAGAAGCCCGCGCGATAGTTTGAAAAGAGTTGTCCGTGACGATCTTCAAGGAAAGTACTGCGTTGTATTCCTGACCCGGGAGATGTGGAAAGAGAAATTAACATCATTACCTGCACTGCAGTGGGCAAGTGTAGCACCAGTGTCGACTGTCCTCCAGGATACTACTGCTGGCGTGGAGGCTGCGTTCAAATCCCACGTCCTGCTTCGGAGCCACTTCTCCGTGAAGACAGCGATCGTCAGTATTGCCCCATATCTGGTTACCCAGAGGAGTAAATATTAATGGCCTCTAAATAGAAGATTCGCCCCCTGCAGATGCGCAGCGATGTAAGCATGTGACCGATTGCCCAGTTGGCAAATGGTGCATGGACGGATTCTGCTGGCCATTTGATCAATCGACAAAGCTAGCAGCCCGTGACGCAGACATTGGAGAAGCCTCAGATGATATGAAGACTCAGCAGAGATGCCATATCCATGTGCAATGCGGGCCTGGTAGGCTCTGCATCAATGGCTGGTGCCAATATGTGACTAATACGATCTCTCTGGATACCACAGAAAGCGTTGGAGTAGAGAAACGCGACATGCAGGGACCTCGCAAATGCACGAGTGACCGAGACTGTTACCCTCGAGCGGTCTGTGTGGACGGCAGATGCAACCATTCCCACAGAGGCGAAGACTCGTAATTTTGAACCTTCTGAGAGGAAGACACCTTGAGCTAGTATTCTATATCTACTAATTGGCAATGGAGGCCTGGTGGATACGTTGCCTTCAATTATTTTGTTCCTAGGCTACTACTTGAGTAGCAGCTGCTAGAGAGACTTACATACATGACATCAGATAAGTAGAAGAGAAAACCATGTCCACCATTTTAAACCAGTAGCTTCTCTTCAATACGAGTTGGTGTATTATTTGTAACGCAGGCCTAGCGAACAGCCTGAAGGTCCTGATATGCCCCACTATCTCAATTACACTGACTCAATACGCCCTTGAGGTGACACTGCATTGCCCGTCCCGCTCCTCTGTATTGCTTTCGCCAGTCGTTGCGCCGTAGCCTCTACTGCCACAGATATTAAAGTTAAGTAGAAGGCAGAGACTTGCCAAAAGGCACTACCAATCAGTGGATAGAATTTGAAAATAGAAATACTAAGACAAGATGTTCAATCCACAGTAGGTCCATTGTACTGGTCCCGTATGCAGAATAGTAATGGTCAACCAGTACATTAGACCCGAACATAGGTTTGAGTTCTACCGAGAACCCATAGGTTTAAGTATTACGCAACGGGTGGCTAAGAGTAATGGTGTTCTGGTCTATGGGGGATACGATTCATCAATTCAGTACCTATACTCAGTTTTACAAGAAACAACTTAAAAGTTTCCCATGATAGGCGAGGCATTGCTCTGCTCAGCTTCACGCTTTAATAGAACGTCAAAGGGAAAATTGACAAGATCTTTTCGAAGGTCTAACCCATTTTAAGACTGGAAAGCCGAATTGGACACCAGGTAGCCTCAAATTTGGGCTCTGCTCCACTAGGGTAAACGGGGGCCCATCCAATGCTCCTTGTTCAGGACGAGCGCCCGAGCAGCCACCCCAACTTAGTTCTAATGAAGTGGGTATTCATTAGAAATATTAACGTAATACCTGTAGCAGTAGACATATAGCTCATGGGCCTTATAGGCCTTTACTACTACTAGTAAGGACCGGTCATACAACCTCGCAGGATGACTAAGCTCGGTTATCCCCTGCTTTATATAGGAAATCCCACAGACTGATTTAGGGGCAGAGAACCAGGACGTTACATGCAAAGGTATGCATATAGAATGCTAAAATTAGACTGGAGTGATGGAGGACCCTTAAGCATACACATAACTCAAATACTAGCCTTAATAAAACGTTCACCCGTCCCCTAAAAGTGGAGGGTAGATTTAAAGCAAACCATAAGTGTTGCTACTCTCTCAACCCTTTCTCGACTTTCAACAGATTCGCCAAATCCTAGTCTGTCATGATGGCCTTCCACGGCCCTACATGGCATCCTCTGACTCTGCTGCTCGCATCTCTCGTTGTGCAGGTATTTTCCCTCTCTATTTCTGAAACACCGTGCGACAGTAAGTAGCCACTTCCACCTCTGCTTTATATTTACTGGAATTATTAACAATTATGTGGCGAGGATTCCACACCAGACTGTGAACCACGGTATGCCATCGGTTCCAGTGACACAAATTTGATTGGGCACTCACCGCAAACATTATAGAACATGTTCAGGGGCTTCCAGCAAGCAACGTTATATTGGATACTACGAGTCATGGCATCGTCCTCGTGGGCCCGGTATACATGAGCGATCGGAGATCAATGTGGAGCCCTGGACTGTGGGTTTAGAACACTCCCTTCCACTTGTCTAGAACCAAGCTAATATTCTAAAGCATCTCTACATGCCTTTCAATCCTTTTGGCCCCGGTTATTCTTTTGTTGCCCCCTATGACACCTGGTTTCGTAAATCCTGGAAAGACTTTACTGATCTGAAGATCAAAAGGCCGTCCCTCAAGACATACTTATCCGTATATCATTATTTGAACGAAGAAAATCAATGGCCCAACATAACTCGCTCTTTTGAGAATCGGAAGTTTTTCATTGACCAGTTCGTGAAACACATGGAAACGTACGGATTCGACGGTCTTAATCTTGACTTGTCGACTATATATATACCAGGTATTTCATGAGAAAGTGATATTTATGTACCGTGGCCTTCCTACTGATTGCTCCTGGGATAGATTATTCGCCTGATGAGGCCAAGAACTTCGTCACCTTGCTGAAGGAGCTTCGCGAGTCATTTGGTGATAAGTATGATCTATCAGCTGCCGTCGAGGCCACAGAATGTAATTTTATCCGTGAGACATATTTGATAATGGGACGATCTAATCCATAAAATAGGCGGTCTCAAGGGTCACGACCTCTCTGGAATGGCTGAACATCTTGACCATCTCACTTTCTTTTCATTCTCTCGCACCAAATGCGCGAGACGACAGCCACCAAAAACGGAAATGGATAGTGCATCTGGTGTGTTGTGGCTTTCTAGCTTTCTTTCCAAATGCTAAACTTGACTAGGTATCGAACTTAGCCTCAGACTCTTACGGCAAGCGAATATCGAGCCGAATAAACTTTCCATGGCATTGGATTTGACTGCTGATACAGACAAATTTGAAGATCCAAAGTGCAATACTGCAGGATGCCCTTCAGTACCAAATCCTTTCGTTAATACTCCGGGTTTCACTTCATATGAAATTGAACGTCTCATTGAACGCGAGTCACCAGAAATACACTATAATGAGTCCAGTGCTTATAGTTGGTTTATCTACCATGAGAAGGACCACGACTTCGATGAGGATCGATTGTATGTACCAATCCCCGTCAAAGTTTTCAGTGATGAAGCATACTGATATAAAGTAGGGTCAGATTCAAGAATGCCGAAGCGTTGAAGAAAAGGGCCGATCTTGCCAACAAACATTGTCTCGGCGGCCTTTTCGCCTCGTCCACAAGCAACGGTGGACCGGCGTCTCTGGCAAACCCTAATGATTTAGATCCGTCTGATACGAGCATGCGAGGCGCGCGTCTGGTCATTCCAAGCTGCATTACAATGGCGACGCCCTTCACTATGAGCACACAGAGCGCCAATATGAGTACTGAAACAAGTCACAGCGACGCTGACACTAATGACAATACCAAGGGCTTATCCTGCCATCCTGCGATTGGTAGTGTCCACGTTCCAATTGCTCAGCTGGATTGTGATTCTAACAGTACTTCACCTGCTTCTCACAACTCTGATGCACCAGTTAATGCCGAAGAGGGTGCCACTAGCTCTTCCCTCGCTGCTCCCCACGAAACTGGCACCCCCGACGAACACAATGCAACGGGTCCTAAGCCCATTCCTACTGTTGCCCACCGAATTGGTACTCCGATTAATAGCACAGAGAAGGCTGACGATGAGAGTACCACTCCTGATGAGCCCACAGCTGCTCCCTGAAATCCCACTGGCATATGATATCTCTATCTTGGGACCCCACTTTGACTCATCATTGGGGCGTAACGGCGGACGCAACTCTTGTGGATAGGTTCAAGGTTGAGTGGCCAAGTTATCATAAAGTGGCTGTGTCTTATCTTCAAGTGAGAACATCGTACCCTTCCGGGTGTGAGAAAATGGGCCCACGCTCAGTGTTGGTGGTTATTTGGTAAATTTCTATGTTTGTATAACCATTGAGTTGTTGACTTTTTGCCAATATAATACAACATTTTTTGTGTATTCTTTTACATACGTCAATGCATAAAGAGCATGAATCAATCCTGTTATCTTATTCGACAAATTGCCATTGTTCAAGCCGCCAAAATATATGATTTTTCACAGGAGCCGCACTTGTTAACACGATTTCAGAGGCTATCCCATTGGCGTCAGTCCATAACTTTCATTAGGGCATATAAACAACTATATGTACATCGTCACTAATACAACGCTATCATGGGATCTCATTATACACTCTATCCTCAATCTTTGGCGGTTGCAGAAAGTCCTGAGGCACAGTTTCAGGAAGCTGATTGCGTTCTGCCCATTGCCGAATAGCTTCAAAGTTCCGGCATTTATGCTGCGTATTGAAATCAACGAATGGCTCGGGGTTCTCTGGGTGGACCCAAACTTGGCCAAGGACGCCGATGTCAACGGTGCACATGAGCTGCTGTCGTATAATGTCCAGGCAATGGGCTGCGTTCATGATTAGCATACGAAGAGCGATCATATAGCGCAAACGATCAATACGTACACACGTGGCGTCGGACAATATAATCTTCGTTCACGAAGGCACCCTGGCCCTGCTCATGATAGTAGTCATAGTTGTAGTAAAGGGACTGTCTGAGGAGGTTCTATTGGTTTGTTAACACGGTCGCCTTAGTTATAAACGGTGTCAATCGGGGATAAGATAAACATACCAGACAGTGCAGATGATGCAACCCCTCAATGTTTGCAGGATACCCTCCACCATACTTTTCACTGATCTTCACTTGATCAGAAGCAAGTCCCGACTTTTGAGCCTCTTCTGCAGGGACTCTAAGACTTCTGTCTGCACGGCTGTTAGCTGGATTTCATGCTGCATAAAGCGGCTGTGAACATACAGTTGACACCAAGAGCTTCCCATGCAGCATCTACTTCAGGGCTTGCTTCTTGCCGGTATATGTTTTCTTTCAAGAACGAGCCATTGAACTGTTCTTGGTGGTATTCGATCCCGACTTCTGGGATTACGGGGGCTATACTTGTATTAGATATACATCTTTATCTTCTCTCCTCTCATGTACTTTTTTCTTCCGGACTGGGGCTAAGAACTTACAGTATTGCGTGAGTTGCCGAGTGCAGACCTTATCCAGATTATGCTCCTGACGTCCCAGAACAACGCCTACTAAGCAGGAGAATACGGCGACTGCGACCAAAAGAAACCATTTTGCACATTTCTTGAATAGACTCTCATTTTGCTTCTGCTCATGAGGCCAAGTGGCCTCCTCATCGGAGAGAAGCTTCTCGTCCACGTCAGGATCTGATACTGAATGGCGCATTCTGCCCTAAGTGTCGTGAGGAACAAATTATTCAATCGCAAGAGAAAGGAACACGACGAAGAAACAAGGGCGATATAAAGTCGGTGTACACAGTGTGGCAGGAAATTTCGAATCCGATGTTTAATTATGGCGTCCACGGTGGCCAACTCATATACGGCGCCCCACAGGAAATGGATGGCACGTTACGGAAATCGACAAGTCATTATGCAACCGAGTACAATAAAAATAGGATGTGAGACAAGGCCCGCCATTTCCAAGAAGATCCCCGAGGCAACCACTGTGTGCTGTAAGACAACAGCCCGCCTAACTGCATGTATGTCTCAGTGGTTCATCTAGCCTGCAGATGACGATTAGAGCCGATCAAATACGAGTGGCTCTTGGCCTGCGGAGAAGCTTGGGGACCCATCCACTCCACAGTCGAGACTGCGGTCCATGAGACAATGATGTAAGGCGTATCGTCTCCTAAATTAGTTCTCTACTGCGAATTTACTCCTCTTCCCATCAAGCTGCTGCCCGGTTGGGTCTTTTTACCGGCATATCCGGTCCTTTTGTGGCGACTACCCCTCGACTGCAGGGCACTTCCTGGCCTGGGGCTTGGAAAAGGTGGGATTTTTTGCGGGTCAAGGTAGCACTGCATTGTTTAGCCACAATGTATCATCCGGAACAGTTGTTATTGGTACGAAGAACGGGTTGAGTAGCTCGTGTCCATGGTGGTTCATCCGACTCAAGAGACATGCCCAATGGCAATGCCGGGACAATTTACGAGATGGAGTAACCGATATGAGTCTATATTTATAGAAGTATCTCGGTGATAGCTTCTACGAGTCTCGGAGATCCTATATAAATATTTCCTTCTTTCCTCGATGATCAGCATCCATTCAGCAAGCCTCTGAACCGGAAATCCTCTTCTACAATCAAAGTTCAATACTCTTCCAAGATGCACTTTACAAGCAAGTCCCTTCTGCTCGCCCTGGGCACTCAGATCTTGGCTGTGAACGCCGCTCCAGTCTCGAGTGCCTCTTCTTCCGAGGTCAGTCAGCCAACGCCTCCCGCCGGGGTTGCTCAGTATGGCAACTATGGAGACTATGGCAAGTACGGCAACTACGCTTCCTACGGCTCCTACAAGAGAGATGACGTCCCCGAGGGTGAGGGTGACGATGCTGAGCCTTCCAGCACGACTTCGGCCACTGAAACCCCTACCCCTACTCCTATCAACTATGGCAACTACGGCAACTACGGCCAGTATGGCTCCTATGGAGCGTACAAGTTCGAGAAGAGAGATGACAGCAGCTCCACGTCTACCTCTTCTACTACTGAGACGCCCACTGAGACGCCCATCAGCTACGGCAACTATGGCGACTACGGGAACTACGGTGGCTACGGCTCTTACGGCTCGTACAAGAGGGACGAGGTCCCCGAAGCTGACGAGAGCAAGACCACTACCGCATCTTCGACCCCTACCGCTACGCCTGTGGACTATGGCAGCTACGGTAACTACGGCCAGTATGGCTCCTACGGAAGCTACTCAGAAGCTGCTGTCGCTCAAGAATAAGCTGCGAGTGACGGTTGTGACCATGTAACACGGTCGCACTTGATGTGTAACGAGGCAACTGCCGCTATGAATGAAATTTACCGAATAATGAGGACTTCCGGCCCATGGACGTCAAGGCTGTCAGCATGAACTGAAAACGTGAGACTGCAAGGGGGAAGTGCCAGCAAGGGATGTGTGACCGTTGTTTGTGCCAGCAGCAAGGATGGCCGTGGTAGATGGTGGATTGGATGGCAATAGTTCACGTGGACGGATAATGCTTATTGAACATTCTTATCATTGATCATATGTCGTGACTAGTTAATTTAAATAGCATAAATATGTTGTGATCCATGTGTGTGCCTGCAGTATAGTGTTTTGATGTATCGGAAAAGTTCACTTGGCGATGCTTAGCCGCACTAGCGAGGCGAAACACTGAGAACTTTTCCCTCGAATTTCTGACAATCTTCCTTTCACAAAGCGAGATTGGACAATGTGCATGCCTGGATTACAGGATTACCCCGGGATCGGCAGATTTGGCGATAGTCGTGGTCGATACTTACCCCATGAGTCATGGATCTGCATCGATCCAGCTGGCGGCCGACTCCGGCGTCCACTTAAGCCCGATTATCAGGCCTCTCTGCAAAGCGTATTTGTTAAGCTGATTGCTCCTCGGGCCGATTTAAACTACAATGGGATTTAAAAATCTGACAAGTCCCCCTGTCCCTACTCGTTCTCTGAAAAAAAAACAAAAAAGCAGCGTTCTCCCTGACTCTTGCTCCTGACTCCTCGGAGCAGCCCATTCCAGCACCATGGGTTTCTTAGGTCCGTGTTGTACGCATTCGCGACTGTACGCAAGTTGCTAATATGCCGCAGAGCCAGAGAAGAGCGCCGATGGCGAACTGTCACCAGAGGCTCCTCGCTCCCCGATTAACGAGCGCAAGCTGATGGCGAAAATCGACTGGCACGTCGTACCGTGCTTGTGTCTCATGTATTTGCTCGCATTCTTAGACCGGTCAGTTGGAATGCGACTCCTAATTATACGCCGATACTAACCGAATGCGCCGACAGAGTGAACATCAGTAACGCGGCGATTCTGGGTTTACAGGAAGACCTGAACATCGAGACGGGCACGAAATACAACACCGCGTTGACGATCTTCTTTGTTCCTTACATTATTTTCGAGATCCCGTCCAACATTCTAATGAAGAAGCTGAAGCCTCATCTTTGGTGTACGATTTCCGTTAAACCTCCATGAATCGAACGAATGTTGACGGTCGCTACAGTGTCATTATGTATGTTTGGCTTCGGATTGGTCATGATCTGCCAGGGTCTGGTGTCGAACTGGGGAGGACTGATGACTACTCGCTGGTTCTTGGGCATGTTTGAGACCGGCTTGTTTCCTGGCTGTATGTTCGACTCACCCGGTTCATACGGCGGCGAGCTAACCGCGCAGGTTTCTATCTAATGGGCATGTGGTACAAGCGCAGCGAAGCCCAAAAGCGCTTCAGTTTCTTTTTCAGCTCCACCACCCTCGCCGGTGCCTTTGGTGGTCTCCTGGCCAGCGGTCTCGGCAAAATGGAAGGTCTGCGCGGCTATCGAGGCTGGCGCTGGGTGTTCATTATCGAAGGTGTTCTGACCTGCGTGGTGGCCATCATCTGCTACTTCCTGGTTACGGATTTCCCAGAAGACGCCAAGTGGCTCACTGAAGAAGAGCGCGAGTTTGTTCGCGAAAAGCTTGCTGCCGACACGGGCAAGGCTGCCCCAGATGCTCATTTAAGCTTGCGCGATGTGCTGGGTGTTTTCAAGGACTGTGAGTACTTTTCACAAATCGTCCGACTTCAGCTCCGTCGCTAACTGTCGCCTCTGCAGACAAAATCTTCATCGGTGGATGGATGTACTTCGGCCAGGTTGTCACGGCCTACGGTATGCGCTGGCATTTTTTTCTTCATGTATTCGTTCTCTCACTGACCTCTCAGGCTACGCGTACTTTGCGCCGACGATCATCAAGACCTACGGATACGGACCCATCAAGACGCAGCTTTATTCCATCCCTCCCTGGGCGGCGGCATTCGGCTTCTCCATGGTTGTCGCATTCCTTTCGGACAGGTTTCGCCATCGGTTCGCCTTCGCGTTCATCCCGATGCTGATCGCGATGGCTGGGTACGGAATCCTGCTCAATATCCACGGCGAGGCGCAACGGCACGTGCAGTACGGAGCCCTATTCCTCGTCACCATGGGTTGCTACAGCGCAATGCCAGTCCTGGTGTGTTGGTTTTCCATGAATTTAGGAGGCCATCGGCGACGGAGTGTGGGAACGGCTTGGCAGATCGGCTTCGGTAACAGTAAGTCTGTGCATTTCTCCTATCAATAACCAAGATAACTAACCACGACTTCAGTCGGAGGAATCATTTCGACGTACTCGTTCTTGCAGAAGGACGCACCGCTCTACCGCAACGGATACATCATCAGCTTGTCCTTCCTGTGTTTCTCGGCGGCCATGGCCGTCGTGTACTTCGTCGCGCTCTGGTTCGATAACCGGAAACGCGACCGGGCGATGGCGAACGGCGCCGTCGATAGCGCCGCAGAGGAGCAAGAGGAGCAAGAGGGTGACATGGCGCTGACTTATCGCTACAACTATTAATCAATTAGAAATTAATTACATGTGAATTGCCTCGAAATCTGCGCTTCTTGACGCGATCGACCCCGATACCGGACGGGAGGTAGCATCCGGAGAAATTAGAGCAACAATAGTCTAAGCTATATGTGGATCCTGACCTTGGGGTAGCAACCGAATAATGGGGCGGCCTTTCCCGACTCCTCATCTTTGCCAATGAGAGACATTTAGTGGATCTCGTAGCCCCCATATCTGGATCTCAATCCTCGGTTCCTCAGGGTCAGTTGGTCTGATCGCTAGGCTTTCGGCATTGGCAGCGACTCGGCGCTTCCGGATCACTTGGAGCTGTGCTTTCATAATTCTGGGAATTTATGCGGAGTATTCCGTGCTTAACCGTCTAAAGAGGGCTATCAATTACCTTGAAGAGTCATCGCTGGCCCCCTATCTCACTCTAATAATTCCTTTTCTCCAATGCCCAACCTGGAAAGGATGTACGGGCCCCCACCGACCCACTGTATAATGTTTATGGCCCTCCGCTGAGTCCTCTCAAGAAATGCGTCTTTTTAACCTAGCCACTGCGAGGTATAGCATTTAACTAGATGAGGGACCTGTTGATATCTCAACCAAATGGGCGGATAATTGCTCGCTGCTGGTTGAAAATAGAACTCTGGCCGGCTGTTTAAAAAAAGAAGACTGGGCAAGTCAAAATTGGATTCTCCTGGTTTTCAAACTACTGTGGCTTTAATGCATAATTTGTATGGTTTCGTGATACACCTGATTCCAATAGGATCAAATCGAGAGTAGTATTTTAAATAGAGTAGGGCTCCTTGGCGATAATTAGATTTTCTCTGGTTTTAATGCTACTGGAGTATCACTCCTGTAGTTGAAAAACCACTCTAGTTTTCGAACGCAAATTTAAAGTGCAGTTCCATCCAGTGTTCGAAACAGATACAGGATAGATTAGTTGTATCATCAAGTTATCCATAGTTATTGTTATGGACGTTTGACTTATTAACAGAAAAGAGGCAGAGATATTAAAGAAACCGAAAAGGAATCCACAGGTGCAAAGAAGCTAACACATCGTAAGGATCTTTTGTTTCTTGACAGAAGCAGGACAGTTGTTCCAAAGCTGCCTTGAGGCCTGTGTTGACTGCTTCAGGTTAGGAGAAGACCGAAGTATCACATTTGCCATTGCTCTTGACGGCCAATTCCTTGGTAGGATATACAAATACACTCCCCAAATATGAGCCCCCGTCTGCGCCTTTCTGCTCAGCGCATACCTTCTCGTAGCGACCCGTGATATCCTCCTCCTTTGATGCTATAGTTGTCAGAAAGCAATAAGAACCGCAAAATTTTCCTTTCATGCTGTCGCAAACAGTTTTTCCCTTTTTCAAGGCCACGTCTTCTTCTTTTTCAACGCCCAAGCACGAGGCTCGAACATAACGAGTCGAATCAATAGTGCCGGGATCGCAAACCATCCTCACATCGCCTGCCTCCATCACGACGCTCCATTTCCCTCCCAAACAATTCTGATCACATCCTTTGTTGGTGCGGCAGTCTTGACCAGGAGCGTATTTCGCAGCAGCCGACACAGCAATGAGTGTGGTAACGGCGAGAAGCAGCTTCATGATGGCTTTTTTGGTTATACGAAGGCAAGATCTGTGATTTGGTTCAGTTAGTGAAATGGATAGACCTAGTACAGGAGGCTCCAGAAGCTTACTAGGGGTCAGAAGGTGGATTAATATCAATGATGTAAGTCGGGGACCTGGATAGAGGATTCTGTGTGTTGGAAGAAAAAGGCTATCAGACAAGGGAGCGAGACCGTATTTATAATGAGAAAAAGCGCGCAAGAATGTTGAAAATACACCGGTTGCTTTTTCCGAGTGCTGTTTTCTTGAATACCTCACATCGTTCATCAAGCTGTAATGTAGGACTCATTTTAGTAGCTGAATACTACCTATGTTACATGTCGGAGTTACATGTAGTAGTTGTCGATCTTGATTCGGAGCCGGTGGGCCCTATAGCATCGAATCAAGAGGGTCATCAGCCCAAGGTGGATCAGGCTTTTCACTATGAAGATGCAAGAAGTCGCACTTGCAGGAATGAAGCATGAAAAAGAAACGTGACCTTTGTTCAATCAAGGGCTATAAGCCCACTCCGAAAGTGCCGGATCAATGGTCGATCTTTCCTTCCCAAAATGCAAGGGGTCTATTCACTGTGCAAAGATCTCAGCTACACCATATTTTAAGTGGGACCATGAGAGGAGCAATGTATCAGAATTGGTCGAGATATGCACAGTACTGAAGTGGCTCCATAGTGATTGAGATCTCATAGCAAGGATCTCGGGGGACTTCGGGGCGGGGCTAGCAGGTTCCTGGTCATCTCCTCTCCACTGGATATTGGAATTTGGAATTTGGATCGCATACCATATGATATATCTGGAAATTGAGGATAATGAATATGATGATTTCCATGCCATATTCTCAATAAGGATAGAAGAATGTTTTGGGAATATCTGCACAAGTATAACTCTTAATTCCCTGTCTTCATCACTATAGACAGTTAATACTTAGTTATATAATTTAGTTAATAGTTAATCATACCACTTCTTGATATCATTCAATGAAGATTTATATCCAAAAATTGTATAAATAATATATAAGCTATGACATTTGGTATATTAGTGTCTCTTTTATCCACTGGATATCTGAGGATATCCAGAGAATATTGAGTAGAATGCTGTATCCACCAGTTTCAGAATTGAGGACAATAGAGAACATACTATATCCGCAGTTTGCGGAGAGCATATGTAGATATGATATATCCATGGATGTTGAGGATGTTGCCGCAGTCGAAAGTATTTGCTTCCACGTGCTACCAATATATTTACTTCTCCGAGCCAGCCACAGCCCGCTGCCAAAATAACGATATACATCCCACTAGGAACCCAGCCAATAACCCCATCGCCAAAACCAATCTCCCAAACCCACCGCGAATTGAAGTGGGAAGCAAGCGGAATGCCAATGCTTGGCAGTCGCGCTGCTACAAAGATCAAGCTCCAGCGCCATTCTTGGCCTTCCAATGGGACCAGATGTCCATTGCACGCGGTTCTACTACGGACACAGGTGTCAGTCTGTCTCGACTATCAACCGGTATTAGTATGAGGGATGGTGGTTTCAGACCATACAGAATCCCCGATGTCCATATAGCCGAGTCTTGGCTTCCTGTACACTTGTGATGAGCTCTCGCGAACTTGCTATGTTCTTCTTTGTCACTTTTATTTCAATTCTGTCCAATTGCTGACTCGGTGCACTGCACGCGATGATAAACGTCCACTGGCTGGGAGGCATGTGTACGATGTGTTTATTTCCATTGGTTTTCGGGCTGTGCCAGAGGTCCGGGCATAGAGGGCAGGTATTGAGAAGTCGCGCCTTCCTCCAGGCGAAGATGGCTACAGCAGTATGGAAATTTATTAGTTTATCGGGTTATAAATAGGCAGGCTATTGCGGCGTCAATAGAGCATAGGAATTACCTCAATATCATCACACAGTATGGTGTATACATCTACCCTCCTCTCCTTGCTTGCCTTGTCCACAGGGACGTGGGCGAGCTACAATGCGAACTTGAACTATCGCAGCCCTTCGACCCGCCACACGGGCATGGGGATCAACATCGACTCCGTCCACCGTCGTAGTCTCGCAAAACGTGATGAAGCCCCCTTCCACCCCTCGCAATTGAACTTCACCCATGGTGTAGCATCAGGTGACCCCTACGCGGACAGTGTGATCCTCTGGACTCGTGTTGCTCCATCCCTGGAGGCCGACAGAAGCAATGTGACTGTGTCGGGGACCGTGGGGTTGTACAACCATGATACGGAACCGTATATCAAGGCCTCGGCGCATCCTATCTGTGTCGATTATCAGGTGTATGAGGATAAAGAGGGCCAAAGGGTGGTTGATAAAGGAAGGGCTTATACTACCAGTGATATCGACTATACTCTCAAGGTATGGCGACGGATGCCCTGTTTCTCCTAAATCGTATTGACTATTCGACAGGTAGAAGCCAGCGGACTCAAGCCGTTCACGACATACTGGTACCAATTCCAGATTTGTAACTCGAATGTCACCAGTCCGCTTGGAAGGACCAAGACCGCCCCGGGCGCGATGATGCTACTGAGGAAATTAATCTGGCTGTGTATTCTTGCAGCAATTACCGTATGTGCGCACTTCTCTCTGGTGTTGTCGGAGCTAACCAAACTAGCGAGTGGGTATTTCAACGCATACGGAAATGCCGTCCGCAAGGACAGCGTCGACTATGTGCTTCATCTCGGAGATTATATTTATGAATATGAGAAGGGCGTAGTCGGACAGGACGAGCGAGCTGCCCGTCCGCAGGCAGATATCTTCTCTCTCTATGATTATCGGACTCGACTTGGACAAGTATGATCTCCCCCACTATCCGTTATGATTCCTACTAAATATTCGTAGTATCGCACCGATCTTGACCTTGCCGCATCCCATCAGAACTTTGCCTGGATTCCTATCTGGGATGACCACGGTATGACCATGCATTCAGCCCGTTAACACCACTCGCTGATGATGTAGAAATTGCCGACAACGGCTACAGAGATGGCTTCAGCCGTCTTAACAATACCGAAGAGTCGTTCCGCAATGACAGCCCTCAAATCAGCGTCGACCAGCGCAAGATGAACGCCGTCCGGGCGTACTTCGAGTGGATGCCTCTTCGGTTTGTGTCCCTGATGGCTCAGCCCTGTGACAATCATCCTAATATTGCTCTAGTCAGGTCGACATGGATGACGGCCTCCGCATTTGGCGCTCCTTCAAGATGGGAAACCTCTTTGATTTGATCATGTTGGATACACGCAATTACGATCGCAGCATTACTGACCTTTGTATGTATATCCCTCCTGGCGAAGACACAAGCTAACGTGTCAGACTGGAATACGGACTATATCGAAGAGATCCACAACGACGCCGGCCGGACCTTGATGGGAGGTCGTCAGGAGTCGTGGTTCGAGAAGCAGCTGACAGCGTCTAATCAGCGCGGAGCGAAGTGGCGTATTATCGGGAGTCAGCTCCGGTTTGCTCGTCTGGGACGGGAGACTAACGGCGAGGTCACTTATAACTTGGATTCCTGGGAGGTGAGTGTCCCATGTCTCCGCAGATGGTCACATTGCTCACGGAGTAGGGTTACCGCGCGAACCAAAACCGGACCCTGAAGCACCTGTACGATAACAACATCGGCAACAACATTATGATCGCGGGTGATACGCATGTCAACTGGGTGAGTCTTTTCGACCACGGTATATGTGCAGTTCTGACTGGAGCAGGTGAGCGACATTGCCTGGATCGGCGAGAAGCCGTATGACGGCAGCACCGGTGCCGGTGCCATCGGAGTCGAATTTGCTGGCACAGCGGTGAGCAGCTCTGGGTTCGGGGGTACTATCAACAGCGCCGAGCAGACTGCTGCTTCCTACGCGCGCAACGAGGATCTGCAGTGGAATGAAGGCTACTACCGCGGGTACTTTGAGCTGCGGATGAGACCGAGCGAGGTGGAGGCCAAATACTTTGGTATGCTGGATGATACCGGTTGTGGTTATACATACTAACTAACGGTATAGGTTGTCCTACTGTGGCTACCCGGAATAGCTGGGAAATTCCCCTGGCCAACTTCACGGTCAAGCATGACGATAACCATCTGGCTCGGCCGATTGCTGGTGGACAGGTGGAAGCGGGTTTTGTCCATCAGGGCGAGGTGAAGCACAGCAATCTTACCCTTAACACTGAGACGGGCGAGTGGCAGGTCATTGGGTTTGACCAGATGTTTATCAAGTATCAGTAGTTGGTTGTATGTATAAACTGTAGACTGTCTGGGGATAGGCAAGTTCAAGCGACCTTCCTGGAAAATGTATATACTACTCATGCATTGATCAGCTTGTTTAAAATCCTTACTCTGGCATAATGGACGTTGGTATTGAGTCCAGTGATGCTGGCACGTGGAAAAACCACGAGATGTGCCTCAACCCTAAAGGCCCTGATCAGTTGGACATAATCATAAAAGAACCTCTGTCATCGCATCCTCAGTCAGAACAGGACAAGCACGGACCTAAACACTATATAAAGGCGTGAGCAATGATACCCTAACACGAACACCAACCTCAAACCCAGCTGCCATAAGCAACAACACCGCAACATCTACATCACAGTAGACATACATACCAACTCTCTGATACCCACAAAAAGAAAGAGAATACCCACCCAATTCACATGGCAAACTGCCAGACACACCGTCCCCACATTTCATCCTTAGCGCTCCCAGCGTCCAAACCAATGTCGCCATTTGCCCCGTTTCGCAACTGCCCAGAAGAGTCCCATTGGGCATAGATTGACAGCACAAGACCCACTGGGTTATCAATCAGCGCTTTGGTTTGCTTTTAGGCTGCTTTTCCATTCTACTCTTGCCTCTGAATTTAAGTCGCAAAGCGGATTTCTCTTCATTCGGGTCTTTCTCTTGCATTTGTTTTCTTGACTTTCACTCGACTCTCCACTCTACGGTTATTCATTCATTTTCCTTCCCTGTCGACACGTACTATAACCACATCGCTCATTCTTTTTTTCCTTCCTTCTATAGTATAATAATATCCTCGGATTAGAAGAGAAGGAGGAGAACTTAAGGTCCGCTACATCCCCATTCCCATCCGCATCCCGACTCACCTAATTAGCCACAACCCCCAGCCAAACCGAAACAACCTACATATAGACGAACGAAAATGGTCCTCATCACGCGCAGCATCTCTCTCACCAACTTCCTCGTCGCATCCTCCGCTCTCGCCTTCCAGGTCTTCGTCCTCTATCCCTGGCACAAGCAGCTCGACGAGAGCTTCGAGGATCTGAAGAAGGAGCATCTACGGGTCCTGCAGGTTTTGGATCGGGTCGAGCATGGCAAGGCTGGCAGTAGCAGTGGCAGTGGCAGTGGGAGTGTCACTGGGGGTAGTAGTATTCGGGAGCAGATTGAGATGAAGAGACAGGGTCTTTGAGAACTTTGGTCTGGGGAGGCGTCATTGGGAGTAGAGCTTGGTTTCTTGGGTAGAGGAGAGTTGTTGCATGCTGGGGTATAGCCTGTATAGTCTCAGACTCTTATAGAGGATAGATTCATGAATGTCATTTTCTTTTTTTTCTTTTCATTTTGCTCGGAGTGTATTCAGCTTTTGGTGTGGTTTATCCTCGGTGCATGGTATTCATGGTATTCATGGATTGTCAAGGAAATCTGCGTAAGACGTTTGTTCCTTGCCGGGGACTCCCCCATACTTGTTTGATGTTGACGGTTTTTCGGCTCCGACTGCGCCGAGTCGGGTCCGACTCTGTGCCGAGTTATCTCCTTTCTTGGTTTTATCTACTGTGGATTGTCTGGATGTCATGCTTGGACACGATCTGGGGAACGTTTAGATACGAGAAATAACATTTGTGGAGTACTCCGAGTCTAATTGTTTAACCGGGTATGTACATACATCCTTCTAATCTATCTACGCGAATGGGATCAGGTCATCTGAGCAGTCGTAATTCATTTTATCTAGATCATGGATTTCGCCGGACGATCGCTGCCAACATCAGAAGACGCTCCATCCAGTCATCGCGGTCATTCATTATAGGCACATTCAATTCACAGATACAAAGAAACGCATCCAATCACGATCCATGCAACAACAGGGATTGGAAAAGGGAAATCAACCCACTATGCAAACAAGTACTTGGCCGCGTGCTCGACGTGGTCGTCCGCGAACGTCGCCATCGTGTAGTAGCTGTGGTCATAGTCCGGCTGGTAGCGGACCTTGAGGCCCTCGACGCCGGCCTCCTTGGCCGCCTTCTCGAAGTTCTCGGGCAGAAGCTGGCCCTGCTTGTAGAAGTTGTCGCCGGTACCCTGTTTCAGTCAGCACAAGTTACACCAACACAGCAGAGAAACAAGACATACCACGTCAATGAGCACATCCAACGGCCCCTTCCACTTCTTCACGAGCTCTGTCGCGTCGTGCTCCTTCCACTTCTCCTGCTGGTCCTCGCCGAAGTAGCCACCGAAGGCCTTCTGGCCCCATGGGCAGTTGATGGGGTTGGAGATGGGTGCAAAGGCGGAGACGGACTTGTACTTGCCCGGGTTGCGGAGGAACTATCCGTTATCAATATCTATGCATAGCCGGGATATTCGCGAGAGAAAGGAACATACCAGGGTCAGAGCACCATGGCCACCCATACTGTGACCGGTGATACTGACACGGCTCTCATCCAGCTGAGGGAACGCGGCAAAGACGGTCTTGGGCAGCTCCTCCGTCACGTAGGTGTACATGTTGTAGCCACCCTGGTAGGGCGCCTTGGTGGCATCCACGTAGAATCCGGCACCGGTGCCGAAGTCCCAGGAGTCGTCCTCGCCCTGAATGTTCAATCCTCCTACATCCTTGTTAGCCGCTGTCCCCTCTCTCGTCGACATGGCTCAATGGTTTATGGCAACCTACGCGGGCTGGTGTCCGGGTAAAGCACAGCGATACCCTTCTTGCTGGCGCCGTGCTGGAAGAAGCCCTTCTCGGAGCAATTGTTGGCCGTGCAGGTCAGACCGGACAGGTAGATGAGGACGGGGACTTTCTGCGAGGGGTTCTGGAAGGCCTGGGGCGGCAGGTAGAGGTTGAAGGACATTTCGCAACGGGTGGAGGTGGCGGCATGGCTGAGCTTGAGCAGCTTTCCGCCGAAGGAGGCGATGGTTGCTTGCGTTGTGACGGACATGATGTGGTCTTTTTGGTAGAGAATGATATTGAGGATGCGGAACTGGTGAAGACGTAAAAAAGAGAAGGGAAAAAAAAGAAAAGAACCGGACTCTATGGGGCTGAGAGGGAGTTAAATTGACGTGTGGATCAATGAGGAGTGGATGAGGGGAACAGAATTGATGAGGGGCAGTCAGTGAACTCCCCACCTCCTGCTCACTTATCGTCTGCCGGCTATAAAATCATCAGAGCTTCCCCTCATCGCACACAACAACCTCTTGCACCAAAGGTCCCCACCGCGGGGATCTTTTTACTCTTTTAGGAGATCCAGGAGATCATAATGGAACGAATATACTCATATATTATGTATGGTATGAAGAAAAAGGTACCGTCACGCCATGAAAATGCCCGAATAACAATGCTCCTCTACCATAGAAAACAAACCAAAACAATCATCATCAAGAATCCAAAAACAAAACGCTCACACTACCCAGATGCTTATTCCAAAAACACCGATGGAACACCGTAAATCACTGGAGCCGCTCCGTTCAAATACTTCAACACACACGCCGGTCGCGACTGCGACACGGCTTCATCCAAGGTTGCCCCGTCCGATCCGGAATCAAACAAGCCCCATTTATCAAACGTAGACTGCGCAAACCGATCGATATCCTTATCGGTAACGTCCCAAAGGGTCGCAACGAGCGCGGGGCTGCCAGCGTGCAGATAGTTCATCGGCGTGCCGTAAGGCTCGTACTCGCCCGCCTCCGTCAAGGTACCACTGCTGCATCCCATCAGGAACGCAACGGCACATTGCTCCAGTCGCTTGACCGTCCGCCCTCGAATGTATTGCGCACCACTGCCGTGTCCAAAGTACAGGAAGAGATTCGTCGTCTCCAGGCCGCGCTTGAACTCGTCTTCGCTCGGCTCGCGCTGCATAATACCAGTCCAGCCCTGCAACGCAGACAGATCCTTCTCAAACGTGCCCTGTGTCGTGCGAAGATCGCCAGTAGGGTTGAGAATGTAGGTGCCACTATGGCGATCAATGCCCACGCCCCGGCTAAGGTCAGAGTTCCGCTTGTCCTGAAACTGCAGAACTCGGTCACGTAGACATTCCAAGGACGGCACGCGGCACACGGGGAATCCTTGTAGACATGGGAGAGATTCCCACGGGAAGAGGTGGAGGGATTTATCGAGAACCAAGACGGTATGGTTGGGGGTGTGTTTACCCCGGCGGTTGCTGGCGGCGTCATGGTAGGCCCGAACCGCGTCAAGGGTTTCAACCACCATCATATCAAAATCAATCTCATCGTAGGCATTGCGCTCGCCCTGGAACTGTAGGATATCCACCACGAAGTATAGAAGGTCCATCAGCGTCTCCTCCGGATCTTCTTGGTCGTCCAGGTCCGCGACACCGATAAACAGTTCCAGCACGTTTGGGTGCAGCGTCAGGCGCGGCCCCTCCGCCCGACCGCCCTTCTGGCGAGAGGGAAGGTGTTTGTCTAAGATGGTCTGGAATGAAGACGCGAATCGTGCTAGAGAGGTAGTATCATGGGGCAGGGGGGAGAAAATGCCTCGGAATCCCCCGAACCATACATTCTCAATGTTTTGCAACAGAGTCTCCATCCGGCGATCTAGAGCCTCCCGGTTTCTCCACCAGTCCTTCTTCATTTGCCGATCCGTTTGGGCTTTAGCCGCGTGGGAACTTTCGTTAGCCAGTTTGATCAGTTCCTGCATCTCCTCACGTCCGTCGTCGAAAGTAAACTGTTCATCCTCCTCCTCAGAATTGCCTCTCTTCAACGGAAGCCGCAGAAGGAAGGGCGAACGACCTTGATGTAGTCGTGAGACAATGAACTCACTCCGGTCTGCGCTCAACGATAAAGAAAGGACATTCCAATTGTCGGGCAGGATATCGATATATTCTTCTGCAAATTTCGAGCTACACAGATCCTCGGGGTCCGCCGTCATTGCGGAGGGTGTAGGCCAAAGAAGCGGGTCGTTGTATTCCGCCAGCTGCTTGTCAAGGTCAATAGCGGTATGCTCGCGCGTAAAGGCACCGATACGGCCAAGTTCTATCCGGGTTAGAAGGTGATAGGCAAAGGAGGACTTGTAGACTTACCATTAACATTGGCTGGAGGCTGCGACCAGGCGGATGTGCTCTCAGCGGCCGTAACATGAGACAGCATGGAGATACGACTCATCAGGCGTGACGCAGAGTGGCTATCCAACGTGGAGCCCACGGTGGTAGCAGTAGAAAACACATTGTTAAGACAATCGCCAGCCTTGGAAAGCATCACAGCAAAGTCTTCGCTTGCGGTCTGCGCTCGGGACCGTGTCCCTCTGGCGGGGGCGCGAGGCTTTCGGGCCGTATTTTTGGTGGCAGCCTTGGATGTACCGGTAGTCTTACTTGGGGATTGCAGGGAAGGCAGCGAAATGGTCGACTCGGGAAGAACACAGTATACAGCATGAGAAGCAAAGTGGCGAATAGCCTCGGCGAGGAAATGCTCACTTTCTCCAAGATGCACGGAAATCTGACTGTCCCTAGAGACTGCATATTTCCGGGCGTTGTTGAGCAAACATGAGGCTTTCTCGAAATCTCGTAAAGAGCGGCAGCAAGCGGCCTGTTGCCGTAGGATGTCGCTTCTGATCTGCAGCAGGGACTGTGATTCAGTGACGGTATCGGCGGCTTTCGAAGGGGTGGCATCTGCCTTGGTGGGTTTCCGAGTTGAGGTAGTGGCACGGGTCCGCCGAGTGGTCGCGGCGGGCTGCTTCGTCCTTCTACTAGCCGGTCGGATTCGGAGACTCTCCATTTTGTCTTCTAGTTCTGGGACACCCGAGGAAACTGAAGCCGCATCAGAGACATCCGGACTGCCAAATTCATTCATGATCCGGTCCGCCTCCAGAAGGGCCTGAAGTTCCTCACGGTAGTGGCCCTGCGCTCTGTAAAGAGAGGCAAGACCTATCTGCAGCGATGCGAGTTCAACACTACTCTCTAGCTGCTTCGACAATGTCTCGGCAGCTGTGAGGAGCTCTTGACCTTCAGAGATATGCCCCCCGAGAATCCAATGTGACCCAAGTTGCGCTTGAGAATTGATCAAACGAACAGGCGCGTTCAGGGTCTTGTTAATCTTCAACGCCTGCTCGCCGTAGTAGATGGCATCCTGGAACAGGCCGTGGTGTGCAGATAGACTCGCAAGGTTCAAGAGAGAGGTGTGATGCGAGCCGATGTGCGGCCAAAAAGGGGCTCCCTGTGTATAGACAGAAGTCGTTGTATGGTTCGCCTGTGATACATCAAGCTTGGCCATGGTTTCAACAACGTTGTCAAGCTCGGAGCTATCCCCTACGGAAATAACGGGCACAGGCAAACTCTTTTCCTGTTTCCTCTGCGAGATTTTCTCAACCTTAGCCCAGATCCTGCAGTTCAACCGCACAGATAGCTTAGCAAAAAAGAGGGCGTCCTTGATAACCCCCTGAGCGAAGGAGAGCTGTGAGCTCATAAAGGCCGCATCCGCGACCAATCGTTCCCAGGCAATCTTGGCCAGAACAGAGCAGCCGTTCAAATCTTGCTTTTTCTGGTTTGACTCGTAGAGACTTCTAGCTGCTGATAGGGTGGCCGCCGCCTTCTCAGTCTCGCCTATTTCGATAAGGAAGGCTACCCGTGCCAGTTTGTGTGATAGGGTGGCCAGGCAAGAGACGTTAGGGCCGAGGTACTGCTCTGCGCGAGTTAGAAGATCGCCGGCCTTTTTGCAGTATCCAAGTCGACAATACTGCTGTACCAGACGCGCGATTACGATGATGGCTTCAGAAAAGTCACCGCCTTCTTGAAGCTCCGTGACTCGTAAGACCAGCTCGAGCGTTGAAAGCTGGAGCTTCCAAAGCCCATGGATTTCTGTGTAGTCAACTATAGCCTTCAGCTGGAGGAGGTAGTGTTCAACATCGCCAACGTATTGGATCAAGGTAACTCCATTGTTGCAGTTGCGCATCAAAGAGGTCCACGACGATATCATGAGGTTGAGAGTTTCAGGCTGTAAATCCCCCTGCAGAAGGCCAACGCTCAGACGCACAGAATTATGCAAATGAGTCGCTAAAGTCGCCAGAGCACCATCTTGGCGTAGTCCCCAGCCTCGATAGCCTCCAGACCTTCCTCGTGCAATTTGTGTAATACTGTCGACTCCAAACAGTTCGGGCGTTCCAGGGACGAACGCAGCCCGCCCAAGACTACTCGTAACCGACGAATGGGGTAAATCTCCGGATCGTACAGCCCAAGCAGCTTGGACACAAGGCAAGTAAAGTGTGATCGAAAGGCTTCATCGCTGGAAGCATGGGAATGTAGCTCTGCCAGAATGCCCATTTGCCATTCCATGATATGGCCTCTCACCAGTAGCGATTGCGACTCGTCGTCAAAGAACCCGGTAGACTTTGACTTCCCACGCAGCCTCAGTTGCAACTTCAGGTATGCGGTAAGGACTCGACCAAGCATGAACCCGTTACTTTTGGGATCCTGGCAAGTTCGGTGAGGAAAGTTGGGACTGGAAACCAAGCCGTCCAACACTCCTGTGTCAATATGCTCTTGGATGGCCTGGGAGAAGGCCTGCTCGGCTTCTGCGCCCCTGTTTCCTTCCATGTAAAGATACGCAAGGCGTTCATACTTCAAAGCCGCGAACCCCGTGATTCGTTGTTCTGGTGAGCAACTGGACAAAAGATGTGCAGAGTGCTTCACAAGAGGCACCAGCTCACTATATCCCTTCCCACGCTCTTTCTCCTTCAGATAACGTGACCAAAACAGATTTGACAGCCGAACGAATGCCGCACCAATTTGATCGAGTACTGACGGATCAGCTTCTTCGTCCACGACGTCAATAGCCGTCAAAAGACGCTGGCAGTCGGTCAATGCGGAAAGCACATCTTCCCAGGGAGGCCGTTGTGACATGATTGAGAATTTACCGACAGCGAGCGCTGAGTCCACTGCCGAGAGGACAATGTTTCTGCACGCGCGAACCCGCGTAAGAAATAAGTCATCCTCCTTTGGCTCATTATCGGACGAAGATGGTCGACCAACGTAGCGACGCAAAAACCGCAAGAAAGCGGGGAGATATTCGTATATTTGGGAAATGTCAATACCATTCTTTTCCCCTGCCTTGGTAACCAAGTCTCCATAGGCGCTCATGGTAAGCTTTTTCAGTTTTGCTGCTTCAACCAGCAGCTCGTCGAGGTCACTGAGACTCCCTTTCAAGGGCATGCTCAGTGAGGAGGTCGCATCAGATACAACATTCGTAACCTTGTTGAGCGATGGTTTGGAAGATTTGTTAGCTTGAAGGTGCAAAGTTGCAATCTTGCAACGAACAGTGGCGAGCGAGAGGCATTGTCCGCTTGAGAGTGGGTTGACAGCTTCGGTGAAAAGCTTCAGAGCTTCGTCAAAGCATCCAGCCTCTTGAGCAAGGTGACCTAATATAGTAGCAATTCGGGCAACCGAGACATTGTCTCTCAGACTAGCCGTGGTGCGCTTTTGCGTGTTAGCAACAGCGGTCTGAAGTCGAATGATTGTTTTATAAATGGACGCAAACTCGGCTTTCTCGATACCCTTGCTGTGGTGAGAGTAGTTGGCAAGGTATCGCGTCAATGGGTCCCACATCTCTTTGCCTTCATCACAGGTATGACCAGACAGCTTCCAGCTCATGCATCGGATCTCCAAGGACAGTAACTGAAGGGACAACGAAGTGGATGGCTTCAGACGATCGCGTGTTGTGAGACGATTCGATGGCTGCTGGACTCCGGCTAGGGATAACACAGTATTGGAGAGCAGTTGGAGTTGAAGTGCTGCTTTATCTGTGGTGAGAGCACCCGATTCCGTGGCCGCCACGATGACATTCGCTGGGCTGCTCAATTCGGACAACTGCAGTGAGGACGCGACTTTCTGGACAGTTGCAAGTTTCTTTTCCGATGCTATCAGCCGTAGGGTATTAGATTGAAAGGGAACAAGCACGCTTAGCACCGGACCGGCGTGGTCAAAATTGGCAAATGTAAGCAAGTCAGACATCCGTTCTTTGGCGCTTTCCTCCTCCTGAACCTCATTTTTCCTCCTGCTCGTAGTTTTTGATCGCATTGTAGCCTGGCTGTCCAGATATTGTTGTAGCCTTCTCTTAAGTCCTCTCAGTTCTTTAGAAGCCATGTCATTCAGCCCCAGTGACAGATACCTCCCCGCCAAGACGCATGCACCTTGCTCCAGCTGCATGTTCGGAAATCCATCCTGCTGGCCAGATTGCTCCCCTTTTAAGCTCCGTAGAGACGACAAAGCCATACTTGCACATTCCGCCACAGCCGCCAGCCCAGTATCCAGTTCATCCTCCTGTGACGTCTTCAGCTTTCTGGGCGATTTCGCGCCACGACTCGGCGAGGGGGAGCTACACGCGGTCCGAGCCCGAGCTTCATCGCGTTTAGCAGGTAGCTTGGATGCATCCGAGAGGGTTTTGAGGGTGGTGTTAAAGACATCCGTGGCGAGGACGAGCTTCTCTTGAAATGACAAACGCGCAGCATCCATTTCCACGACTGTGTTGATGGCCGCTTCATGTGCGGAGACCTTCGTCCCTCTCGACGACTTCGGCCGAGTGGAAGTCGCTGTGGTTTTCGTCGTCCTAGTTCCCCTCTTCACTGTGGTTTTATCAGACTCCGGTGACGTCTTCGATAGTCCGCGGAAAAGCGTCTGGAGGGAGATGACGGTGGCATTCGAACATGTTGACGTGGAGCGAACGGCCTGCTTCACCGATTCCACCGAGGAATCGGAGAGAAGGGAGGTGACCGCCATTGGTACAGTTGTATCCTTGCTGTGAGTATGATAAGTTAGTAGTTCAGGCCATTCGGAATGTTCGATAACGTGGTCGCTTGTGTGGCTTGTCTCCGTGACATCTGTGATGGTTATCGCTTGCCGTAAGCCAAGCCAAATGGCCGTTGTCGTAGCAACATGGGAGCCACTACACCCAGAGTGGTCTAGCGGTGCCAAGGCTCCGAGACTCCGATGTCCCGGGACTCTTTTCAATATCTCAATGGCTTCAATTGTGAATTCGACGTCGCAATCCCTCACAATACGCCCAAGATTCTGGCAAACATGTCTTTCACGAGACTTCCTACCCGGTTACTCTCCATTGCACGAGCTACACCCCAGCTTGTGGGGCACACTCCTATCCGAACGTCACACCAAATTCGTTTCGAATCCACGAGAGTCCCACGATTAGCCCAAGCCTCGATCTGGAGCTCCATGGTCCCTAAATTCATCCGAAACCGCGGTTCCAAAGAAAAAACGGCCGAGTCAGCGAAATCGAAAGAATGGAACCCCGCTAGCTTCTACATCATCATATTCATCTTGATTGGATCACAAGCGATCCGGATGATCGCGCTGAAGAACGACTACCGCGCATACACGCGGACGACAGACGCTAAGATCACGCTTCTACGAGAAGTCATTGAGCGGGTGAAGAATGGTGAGAAGGTAGACGTGGAGCGATTACTGGGGACTGGCGATCAGGGCAAGGAGAGGGAGTGGGAAGAGAGTTAGTTCTCGTTCTTTTGCATCGAGGGTTGGTTACTAACTTCTGCTGGCTAGTTCTGCATGAGATCGAGGAGGAGGACTCGTTATGGCATCAGAAGTCGAAGGATCAGGAGCCGGATCAACAATCTCAGTCGAAAGAACAGCAGGTGGAGAACTCGCAAAAAGACCCAGTTATGCCTGCTGAAGGCGCCGGAAATGAGGAGCCACCTGCAAATAGCCCCTCGAGACGGAAGATCAATTTCTTCTGAGAGTACTTTCCATGGGATTAGCCAGCTTGGGGGTACAAATTTCAGCTGTATATCTTGGCATTTAACCAATACGGGGGGCTCCGACCGGAGAGTATGGAAACCTCGTGAGTCACCTACTATGCTGCTGATGCGGCGTTACTGTGATTGGTCATTAATCTGGCCGTTCTGCATCTCTTGATAAGCGGTAGGTTGCATTGATTTTAGCGGTGCTGTATAAATGGGCTAACGACGGGTATATTCAAGGTCACCTGGTTGAGAAATTGTTTTCCACTTACACATACACTTCCTATGTATATATACGGGTCTGGACCAGCTCTTACAAGATTTTATGATACCCACACCCTTTGGACCTACAATCGTATTACTCTGGTATATATTACATGTGTTTGATGTCCAATTCATAACATATAATTCACACAATTCACACCAAATCAAGGTACATATCACACAGTTGGTACCTGTACATTCGTATATAGGACAAATTCACACGGTCTAGGACATCTCATGCAATTCGGGAATAGTGCAAATCTCTATCCCTTCCCCGGTCTATTCCTTTTTGATACAATGTGCAAATGCAAGGTGATTCTGTACGGGCATAAGAGAAAAAGAAATGGCCTTCCAATCAGAACCCCGGGTACTAAGCCAAAAGGAAACAGTTCAGACAAACAAAAGAGAGAGAGCAGAAGGTATTTCCAATCGAAGACAAAAGAAGGCAAAAACGGAACCGAAACGTCGCTAGTGAATACAAAGTCATGCTTTAGTTAGTACTGGGTGTCTGCATAAACTTGGGCCATTTGTCGGCCTGAGGAATCTTGACACGGCCAATGTTCTCGTCGAGATCCAGGATCAGCTTCAGGGCGTTTCTAGATCTGAGGTATGGCAGAGGAGCCTTGGCGCCCTGGAGGCCGACACCGGGCTCGATCTGTCCAGTTGGGGTGACTTCTTCCTGGCCGGGCATGGGCAGCCACTTCTGCAGAAGTTCATATGACGCGAGAGTGAAACCGAACTGAGGAGAAGAACGAACGATACGGGCAGGACCACCCTTGAAGAAGGCCTTAAAGCCCTCCTCCTTCAAGATCGTCTGGGCACAATGACGCAGACCAGTGTATCCGACCTCGCCCTTACGAGCCTCAACCTGGAGACGGGTCTTGATGACATCGCACGGGGTAGTCAGATATGCGGCAGGCATACCAGCGATCGCACCGGCAGTCAGCAACTGCACGACACCGAGCTTGTGGGTGGGCGATTCGCCAAAGAAGCCGCTCTTCAGGTGAGCGTAGGTCGGGAAGTAAATCGCAGAGAACGGAACTACCGAGTCACATCGATTAGATTATGGGTCCCAAACAGGCAAGGGCAGATAGGGTCCTTCTTACCATCACGCAGCAAACAGGCACTGGCTCCCTTGTACAGACCGACCAGACCCAAGTTCTTCACAATCCACAGGGCCGAACGACGAGGGGCACCCTCGACATTCTTCGCAATTTCACCCTGAACCTGCAGACGAATCTTGACGATTTCAAGAGGGTTGGTGAAAATCTAGGGAGGGTTAGCGGTGAGTCCAGAGCGATGGCGTAACGGTGGGATGCAGTGCAACTTACCACTTGGCAACCACCGGCCGTACCACCGGCAAGGATCTCGTACGGATACCAAATCTTGCCATTCTCCTTATTCGTAAAATGGCCACGGACCAAGTCGTTGACCGTCAGCTTGATGGCCTTCTCAGGCGCAACACCAATCAGCTGAGGGATAACTCCGGAATACAGGCCGGTGAAACCCTCATTACGGATAACCTTGCGCGCACAGTCGAGTGAGTTGTTGTACAGTCTTTCGCCGACGCGCGTAGACCGCTGGTTCTGCATACGAGTCTTGACCAAGTCAATGGGGTAGACCATGAAGGCACCAAAAGCTCCTGCCAAACTGCCCAGCGCGAAATGGTGAACCGACTCCAACACGTTGTACAAGACCGACTTGGTCTTGTCCGCCGCCTTATGAGCGGTTGAGACGGCGGCTTGACCAGCAATGGCAAGGGGCATCCGCCATGATGCGTCGATGACCTTGGCGAAATCCTTTTGAGCGAGACGGCCGGAGGGGGCATCCAGGCCCGCGAAGTGGAACAAGATGTCTGCTTCCATGGGGGTGAACAGGGAGAAGCGAGTGATTCGGGCCGCCTCGTTCAGGAAGTCGGCGCGGGTGATCTTCCCATCATCACTCTTCTGGGTGGCCTCACGCACAATGACATCGATCATGTCCATCTCGCGCATGATATTCTGGAAGGCACGGACGGTGGCATACGAGATCTTGGTGCCGGTGGAGATGTTGCACAGACTGGGAAGGTGCTCCAACACGTAGTCGGACAGCTTGTGTTTCGAGGTTTCCAGGATAATGCGCTGGAAGTCTTCGGGCTCGATGTAGCCATCACCGTCCTTGTCAAAGATGTGGAAAGCTTGGCGGATGCGCTCCCCTTGCAAGCCTCGGAGCATTTGCGCGAATTGCGGGTAAGTCATGTCATGGCGACTCTTCGTGCGTCCGGTGTAGAGGGAGGCCCATTCCGAGTTCCAATCAAAAGGAATGCTGTCCTTATCCTTGTTCACGTTATACAGATTCTTGAAGGTTTCCCACTTCACGGCGCCTGTGCCGTCGGTATCGAACAAACGGAAGGCGATCTCATATTCGGCATCGGGCTTCGTGAGGAGGTTCTCGAAGGTTGCCCAATCGCTGAGGCTGAGCTTGCCAGTCTGCTTGCGATCCGCAACCTTAAAGAGGATTCCGTAATGTTCACGCTTGATCTTGTGCTAGAAAGGGCGAATTGTCATGTTAGCTGAAGGTCATGCGAGCTCCGCAACGGCGATGACACATCATCGTTGTCGCAACATGAAAACAGCACCACACTCACATAATCCTCATGCTTGGGGGCAATAGCATCGATGAAATCGTCTTCCGTCATGTACAAGTCTCCGGTGCCCTCATCCTTGCGTGCGTGACGAATGAAATTCGTCTTGGCCTGGTGTGATGGTTGTGACTGATCCGTACTGGAGCCAACCAAGGACTCTTTTACCGTGTCCTTGACAGTCATTGTGATATATTTATATACGAACGCAAAAAACGAAAGGAAGCAAGCAATTGATGCAAGTCACTGAAGGAACCAAGCTCCAGGACAGATGAACACTAACTAGGAAGGTCAACCCAAGGGATCCAAACAGGAAAAGAATGGAATTATGAAGGGGTTGGGTTGGGATAAGGGAAAGTGTGTGGAGAACGGAAATTAGTTAGGGAAGAAAAAATGGGGGGAAGCGTAAAGTGATAGTACCAAAGAAGATCAGTTGTTCTGGGGATGAACAATGACTGTGTTGGCTTTGTCTTGAATGAATTTTCGGCCGTTCTATGAGGGAAAAAAAACAAAAAAAGGTTTGTCTCTATTTTATTTTCTGGTTCCTTTTTTATCTTCTACTTTTTTTTTTTTTTGTTTTTACCTTTTTGCCTCTTGAAGATCAGATACGCCGGGTAATAACCTGAGGCTGCCAATCATTGCATACTTCTTCGCTGACAGGCCACCCTGCGAGACAGCCAGAATACTCTGTCCTCGTAATAATAATACCTAATAAACATGAATAAAACTAAAAATAAAAAGAAAAAAACTCGGACAAGTCACGCTGGCCACTGGAACCAAGACACACCGCCCCTGGAATGCGTAAAATTACCCGGCACGGTGATTGATTCGCAGCTCGGGACTGAAGCCGACGGTTTCTGATTGATCTCCGCATATCCCCTCATATGTCTGTGAGTATTTGTTAAATGCCTCGTTGCGTCGTTTGTCCACTGAGCACTAGTACATTGGTTTTGAGGATTGATACATATACGGAGTACAACATCCAATCTTCCAATTGCCCCAGGTACGTTTCCAAGTTCATACGTGGAACTGCCACATCAACCCAAGAAAAATTTGGTTCCAGTAACGTGAGCTTGATTGGTGGTTCCGAGGCAGCCTTTCAAAGGAACGAGGTTCTGAGCCACACAAACACACACACACGGTAAAGTCCGGAACGTTTGCCCAGCCATGATTCGACACCCGCACCGGCTGACCCCTGGAGCATCACCGAGACTTCCAGAAGGCGTTCAAGAAAATTCTGTGAACAGGGATTGCAATGCAGATAAGAGATGAACTCCAATGAGATCCGAAGAGACAGTCGATCGCCCTTCACAGGTCCCTCGTCTGTCATGTATACACCGATCGTATCATTGTTGGCATCGATGTCGGAATCCGATGAACCGTGAGTTAGTATTAAGTATTAAGTACTGAGTAACCTGACGACTAGCAATGGCCTTCTTCACATGACACGTCTTGGGCCTCGCTGCTAGCCAAACCAACCCGTCTCGGGCCGATGTGAGCGGGTGGAAGCCCACAATTTCGAATGGTCGACAGATGCCTCCGTTCTCGGTGGGGGGAAACAGAGAAGCCGGCGGGTCCAGATTTGGAGAACCAGGAATCACGCTAAGGTACAGTAAGGCTGGAAGTCTCGGTGCCTGAGGCCTCGGCCCCGGCTGTTCTCCGTGTCCTGGTCCTGTGACCCTGCACGTCCAAGGGTTCGACTCGGTTCTCGTCCGATGTTTTTCAATCGTCCTCCAGGTTGGGGTAAAGGGAAAACCTCATCGCGGTAGATCCCTTTTCCATGCTCTCCCAGCAACCCAAAATGATACAGGGAAAATCTAAAAGCAAATCGTCACCGCTTTCCCATTTAATTAACCCAATCCTCCTCGCTTAGCAATACAGACCGTATGATCACGTTGCCAGGCATCGAAGAACATACCAAATCTCACCGAAAACAACAAACTGGTCTAGTTCCCCCTCTCGGCATCTTACGGAAGAACAGAATCCTCCAAGAAACAACCATGGTGAGTAAAGCTACGGAATTGGCAAATCTCATGCGGGGAAAGGTGTTTAACTTGCCCGGGAAGGCAGTGGATCTACATAAGCAGATAAAGTGCATCGCCGTAGGTCTAAATTATTATTAAGTAAAAAGTACTGCTAAGACTCCATTATTTCTGCCGAGTCGAGTATGTCTACCCGGGCGTCTAACCCCGTCGGTCGGATAATTGAGGGAAATTGTTACCTCGTCGAGCGAAACTGGGGTGATCTGTGACTGGGTTAGCTTGGAGCTACTCTGGTTATGTTGGGGTTTTATGTGCATAATCATGTTGCTGTCTTGATGTTGATGTACGCCCTACTCAGGTTAAACTTGGATATATATAGGATATTTCATGAACAAATGGATCGATTTCCTTCAGTAAGAAATAACATATAATCAGTACTAAGAATTAACAAACAGAATCTGGAAAGTGCCGAATAACAATATCCTATAGAAGGGTACTACAAGTAGCTATAGCGGTTACGCGAAAATATATATCGGTGATATCTTACACGTGACATTAACCCACGTTACCTCGGACGAGTGTATTTCATCCAAAACAACAAAGAACTCCCGAGGTCAAATAGCATAAATCGCATTCTATTGCAAATAAAAGCATTGTGTCGCAGTCAAACTATATTCGCGTTGCTATACCAACCTGGATAGCATGAGAAGCCTCACTTGGCGCGCCGCCTGTGCTTAACGCGCCGGGGAGCAACTGAAATAGGCCAGTCTTCTAATACCGGCTTCTACTAAAATGGATTGTAGCTTGTAGGCTGACCGAATCATGGGAAGTCCAATTTCGATACTTCTTTGAACTTTCACTCGCGTTCAGTATTCCGTCGTCGTTACAGATCCCGGAAGACTGTGCTTCCACAATCCATTTCGTGGCATTTACTGCTGTCGAACACCAAGAAATGTCACTTCCTTCCGTCGTTCCTACGAGTCCATCGAGGACGCAAAGGAATCATGGAGTAGAAAGCTATAGAGTGGGGAGTTATCACCCCACAGCGGTCAGGGTCCGGTTTCGCGATCGCCATCAGGTGGTTCACAAATCTCGGCCACTGCACACACTCGATGACATGGCTGACTCAAGATCAAAAATTCGAGCAATATGTCGCCATCAAAGTGTGCTCTCCAACCTTCAACGGAGCCCGGTCGCAAGCTTAGGGCGAACCATGATAATCATGGTATTAGAAAGGTTCGATATCTAGAATCCGAAGGACACAAACATGCCTGCTATGTGACAATCCGGCAAGAATGAGCCTACCTGAGGCCAGGTTTCAGGACGTGGTTCTGCGCCATCAGGGCCAATTCTGCGTTGAGATTCATCTCCAGGCAAATAATGCTGTTCTGTGCAATATTCTACTAATATTCCTACCTCACGAATGCACAAGATGCATCTCATCGATGGTACAGGGCCACCCAAGCTTCCGGTTCTCCAAGCTCAAAGCAGCCCATGGTGCCATGCGCTGCGGCCGCTATCCTGATGCTGATGAGTAGCCAGTGCGGTTAAAGTCTGATAGCACACATGAGACGCACATTTTAGTGGGAAAAGGCTGGGTTCTCCAGAAACCTGGGAAACGACAAGGCTCGAAACAAGGTTATATTTGATGGAATGTCTGAAGTAGCTCTTACGGGCAAGTTGTCATCTACTTTTCCTCTCAATCAACTCGCTGGGCGTATATTCATCATAAACAGCCCGAAGACCACACAATGCTCCAAATCGACCCCCAATCCCCACCACGACATGCGTAAGCAGCCATCGCGCATAGAACGGCCCATCCATAATTACAGGCCAATTGTCCAACCTATGAAAAATTATCCACAACTGAAGCATAAACATCACGCTTCCAAGCCAGCCCTTCCCACTATGCCCTAGTATAACACTATTCAAGTTTCGAAAGAAGACTTCTTTCAATCCATCCGCGGGATCGGTCCACTCCTGGACGATCAGTTCGTCGTCGACATCGGGGTCGCCGTCAAGAACGCGACTCCACTCGTGGACGGCAAACTTGGGGATTGTAATGATCCCATCGGATGGACGGTACGTGCAGGTACGGTTCTGGATGGTGACTCTGGCTGCTCCTTGTATGACGCGCAAGTATTCGGTGTGATTTTCGTGCCAGTGCGAGCCTGATGTCCACGTACTCTTTGGGGGCAGGATAATGGTGACGGTTGGAGATGGGGGTTCTGGGAGAATGTATGTGACTACACCTGGCCGGGTGAATGTGTTTGTGTGCTTTGTTTCTGTGCGAGGCATTTTTGTGTTTTGAAGCTGGGAATCGTTGTAGGATGGCTGTTATCAGTAATCCTTAGTGCTTATGAAGGCGCATTGCGGCCCTATTCCGCGTGGATGATTAATGGGCATATGGTTTGCTGACGTACGAAAGTCTCTGATACTTTTTGGCAATAAACAAATGGAATTCTATGATTAAGATAGAGATAGATCTATTTAAATACTTGAAGAAATATTCTTTAGAACGCTTCCATAGAACATTGTAGCGTAACAGCAAGTATTCAACCTAGTGTATTGGACCTTTCCAAATAGACACACTACTAGTTCTCAAAGGTCTTCCTTTCTGTGAGAACAACTGGTAGAATAAACAGACATGTGTATAATAATAATATACAACGGTGAAATAGGGACTTAAGCCAGGCATACAGCGATGCTATCCGTTTAAACAAGAATCGGCAGCTTGCATGGAGCAAGTGCATACATTAGGGTTTCACGGGACAGAATAGGCGCAGGCACAGGGCCATACATAGCACCGATATAAAGTCAACGGGATACTTCCTCCTAGAGACTGTCGGTATCTCCTGATTTACGTATCTGGTTCAGGAGGGAACTCATAGTAGGCTGAGTGTAGACATCCCTATGTTATTTTAAAGATCTGAAAGGAGTTGTTAGAAAATATAGATTCCCCATACTTTTCTAAGATTGGAATAGTATATCCTTATTATAGTCACATTGTAGGATTGAACTTTTATTCCATTTTTCACCCCAAGTTAGAATTTCTATTGGATGATACACCGAAGGCTCTATATCTTGTAGCACTATCACACACCGATTAGGTAGTTCAGAATAGCCCTACCTTGCTCAGTGTGACAGCGCCACTTGAGTGACAGATCCTTGTCTTTGGGACTAAAAGTGTCACTGCATAGCATTTGTGATAGTGATGCAGGGTGAGCGACCCGACGATGATCATTGGAAACTCTATCGGATGTCCCACTTCGCTCGAAGAAACTCCGGTATAAAGCTTAATACAATGATTTACTGGATCGTCTACATGATTACCCTAAAGGATGTTGAAAAGTCTATGTCTGTGGGGGAGGGGAGAAAGAAAGTCGAAGAAAAGCAAAGGCAAAGGGCAAAAAACGCGTAACATAAAGCACTCAAGGCAAACGATCCATGGCTCTGACGGCGTGGGGTCTCTTTGATATCTCCAATGGACCAACGGGCGAGATCTAAATTTAATTTACCAACAACAAGCTGAAACTTCTGCAGGATTGCCCCCTGCGGTTCCTTTTATGTTGGCTGGGTGATGGGAGGCCAACTCACCTGATTCCGTGCTTGTTTTACGGAGGACACTGAAAATCAATTGATCGGCAGAAGACCCCGGTCCAGGAAGGGTTTGCATGATTCGCCTCCTCCCACCAAAGGCTTTCGGTCTAAGGTGTGATAGAGATGTGCCGATGTGCTTGAGCGTGCATCGCGTTGGCGCTTAACGGACGAGGGTGGCGATCATTGGCCAGCAGACCAACCCTACTCGGCCGCTCTTCATCGCGATCGATTGATGCAGTCAGTGAACCAAAGACTATATAGCCGCCCAACTCTCCCCTGGTCGTCGAACCCTTTCTATTTTTTGGTCCACTGTTTGTTTGAGGTTTTCTTTAGTCTCCCTTTCAGTTCTATTTTCGTCTTCTAGTGGTTCGTTTGGCTGGTCCAGACGAGTGCTATTTTTTGAGTCTTCCTATTTTTGGATCTGCCTTACGTCAATAATAGTATCAGTTACACGCCCTGCGTCTAAGAAACCTTCGTTGACCGAAGTGAATCATTAGCGCTCTTAATATCTTTTCCCAATACTTTAAATCTCCTTCGTTCCCCCCAAAAGCTGTGTCCAACCTCCACCTCCACAATGATCCCCACTGCTCGTGCTGCCACAAGACCCAAGTTGAGCCTGAGCATTTCTGCTGCGCAGAATACCTCTCGGCCTACATTGTCGCTCAAGTCCCCGGGTCCTCTCCCCCGGACTCCGATCTCCCCGTCTGCTGCCAGTCCAAGTTCGGCCCGGTTCTCATCCCTTCAAGTCCCGGGTTATGGCTACGTCAACTCGTGTTCCTCAAAGAGTATTCTCAAGAAGCAATCGACAGCGGTCGCAGCGGGCAACGTCAACAAACGCATCCAATTTAAAGGTACACCGACTGTCCACTGCGTGACGCCCATTGAGAACCCGGAGGAATACTACGGCACGCACACCAAGATGTCGCGCGAAGAACGACGTTGGCTGGTGCGCGAATGAGCGATCGCCGGTAGAACTTGCTGAACAACAACTACACAGACGGAACGAAAGAGACTACTCTGAGTTCGGGGCCTCGTCGTCCGTTGGGTCCATCCCCTGCGACCGCACCCGGCCCTAATTCTCAATTGACAAGCAACTTGCAGCACATGCAGCAGAGCCTGTGGAGGACCGCCGGCGCAGAGCATCGGACGTCCAGAACGAAAGTCAAGGAGAGGAATGTCCCTATCGGAAAGGAGGGCAAACTGTCAATGTATATATGATCCTATTATGTTTATGATGTGACGATAAGATCCATACCCAGTATAGCATGAGTGAGCATTAGCCTGGAGAAATCCAATTACAGTCGTTACGCTCCATCAGTTGCGCTCAAACCCGTATCGTGGTAGAATATGTAGTCGTCCATGTACCGCTCTAATACATGTTTCTACTTGTTCCACATCCGTAGATAATCGTATTAGCCAAGGTAAAAACAAACAGACACATTGTAAACTGCTGATGCTCTGCGTCATTACCATTTCGGTCATGGCTTAGGGCACTCTTTAAGGGCTTCTGTGGCCCGTGCGACCGAACGTCAGGCCTTTTCCGCAGTGGTTATCGCCGCGTCCAGCCAGAGCACCATTTCTACAACTAACCCCAATGTTGAGCTTGAGAACCCCCGTCGCGAGTTTTCGCAAGGCTATATGCAGCACAGTTAGGCGTAGTCTGTTTCCTCGATATCGGGGCCTGCTCACTTTTGCTATTGAAACGTCTTGGTGAGAGCGATTCCGGATCTGAAGCAAGCCTGACTGCTAACTTGTCTATCTGCACTAGCGATGACACTTCAGTCGCAATCGTTGAAAAGAACGAAGCCACCAATGCCGCTAAGATTCATTTCCTTGAGAACGTGACGGCCGATTCAAATGAGTACCGAGGCGTCCACCCCATTGCATCTCTCGAGTCGCATCAAGAGAACCTCGCGAAACTGGTTGATAAGGCGCTGAGGCATTTGCCCGTCGCCTCGGACAATGTTGGAGGACACCGATCGATAACGCTCGCAGATGGCTCCCAGCCGCGCTGCAAACCGGACTTTGTATCCGCTACTCGAGGGCCGGGGATGCGAGCGAATCTCTTCGTCGGCTTAGATACAGGGAAAGCGCTGTCAGTTGCGTGGCAGATCCCTTTCGTGGGAGTTCATCATATGCAAGCTCACTTGCTGACACCCCGGCTTGTGTCATCTCTAAGCCACGACCAAGGCACCAGTGGTAACGTCTCACCGTCACCGCCAGTTACGCCAGAATTTCCCTTCCTATCTATCCTCGTCTCGGGTGGCCATTCGATTCTTGTGAAATCATCAACTCTTACGGACCACAGGATCATGGCTTCTACCGCAGACATAGCAATTGGCGAGTCGCTTGACAAATCGGCCCGGGAAATCCTTCCTACTTCCTTACTGCAGAGTGCGAAGAATACCATGTACGGCAAGATGCTAGAGGAGTTTGCTTTCCCAAATGGTAGCGCTGACTACGCTGACTACCGTCCGCCGCTGACCCGTGGCGAGGAACTCATCAAGCGGGAGACCCCCTGGGGCTGGTCCCTGACGACCCCGTTTGCTAATACTCGCAACCTGCAATTCAGCTTTTCATCCATTGCCAGCGCAGTCAAAAAATCATCACACAAAAGGAGAACTCTGGACAGAGCTTTTCCCATGACGAGCGAGTTGAAATGGCGCGTGAATCCATGCGGGTCTGTTTCGAGCATCTCGCCTCCCGGACGATCATCGCTCTTGAGACACTTCGTCAACAGAAGCCTGATGACGAGGTGAAGACTCTCGTGGTCAGCGGTGGTGTTGCGGCCAATCGTTTCCTCATGGCTGTTTTACGCTCATTCCTCGATGTCCGCGGCTTCGGTCATATCGACATTGTCGCACCCCCTCCGTACCTGTGCACTGATAATGCGGCAATGATCGGATGGGCTGGCCTCGAAATGTTTGAGGCGGGCTGGCGCACAGATCTCAGTTGTCGCGCTCTCAGGAAGTGGAGTCTGGATCCGCAGGCCGATGATGGCGGCGTTCTGGGTCCCGGCGGATGGCAGAAAGCCTAGACCTATCTTTCTATGATGGGGTCATTGCCTGCACTGTACACTAGTAATACCCATGTACACCACTCAGCCTTTTACTTCTACCAGATGTATATATACTCTCAATTTATAGTCATACACACAGGCAGGATGTGATAGTCATATTCTTTCTTGGATTAGACATTTGTTTCATACCAGATCTATCTGCCAATCGTACAGAAGGTCTTATCCTACACCCAGACATAGTGCGAACGACCTTTTGTCAATAAGCTGCATTGATTCATGATGTCCATCTAGTGATTTCGAGGATACTGTCATCCAATCGACCAGCGACCAGAGAGCTCCTGTTTTCCACGGAATGTGAAGGTCCCTTCGCGAACCAAACTGCCGCTGAATTTTGGCTAGATAGTCGTGACGCTGGTGATTTCTCGCATCGAACCATCTATCGATAAAGATGAGGTTTCAAGTCAACCACCTGCGACATTGTTACCTTGCCGCAAAGTGGTGATTTGTTTCCGAAGCTCGAGGAAAAAGTCCTTGCCGTTGGCCATGGTGTTTGCTGTAGCATGAACGTCAACATGACGAAAGAGAGGGGACAAATCAATCGGGCGACATACGTTTCGAGCCCCAAGGCCCAGAGCGATTTGTGTCCTTCCCACCAGGTTTATAGAAGAAGGGCTTCGGCTCTACGAGAATGGTTAGCGGCCTGATGGGTGTTTGCACGTCGCAAGCTTCTTCTGGAATAATGTACCTCTTGAATCTAATGCACATCTTCCGTTAGCAAATGATGCATCGCAGAGGGTCCATGGGGGAGCCTACTTCTTCTGAGAGCCCCCTTCGCCTCGGCAGCATTGAAGCCTCGCACGGGAACATGTTGCTCCTGAGCTGGTCCAGTGGAAAGCTGATCACGCGACTCTCCCCAGGCATTCTGGTTCTGTCCACCACGAGAGCCACTGTGTGCGCTCATCGTTCTGTGCAAGGAGTGCCTTTGTCCCGACTGGCGGTTTTGGTCATATGTGCGGCCCCCGCGCCATCTAGCAGGAGATCTCGGACGTTAGCATTTAAGGGCGGCTGGAGATAGATAAGTAATGGGGGGGGAAAGATATTTATAGAGAAAAATTCAGGGTCGGGGCAAATTGAGGGGAAGACGATTACCGATCATCGCCAGGACCACTCATATTGGGAGGGAGAGAGGCTCGATCAAATCGGATTGGATTGATTGATTGAATTAAGCTGTGGGCTTTCAATGGAAGAAGCTCCGCGTTGATTAAATCGGACCGAAATGTCAGGTGGAGTCTCTCCGCCTTGGCTCAAGAGGGTTTAGTGCCGCCGGGCAAGTGAGATAACGGACACTCCTCGCTTTCGCGTCCTTCCCTTCGTCGCCGATGGTTGTGACTCCTCTGCCCTTCATTTCCTTGCTGTTTAATGCATTTTTTGGTTGTTATTGAGTCATGATTGACATTTCTCCTTTACTTGACCCGGTTTCCTTTTGCTACGCGGCGCCGCGAGACTCTGTTTGATTGCAACGTGAGGCTGAAGCGACAAGCTGAACGACATTAATCAACATCCACTCTTTTGTACATCATCCCATACATAGCGGGCTGAGCATTCTTTCCCGACCGCAAAAATGGCGCCATTAGCGTCGAATAAATATCGGTCATCCCCCGGAAGGCCCCCTAAAACCCAACCCAAAGCGGTGCTGAAAGGCACCCAGAACTCAAACGCTACTCCCGGCGACGGACCACCCCTCAAGAAGCGGAAATACGTCCCTGGTGGACCGGGTGGTGGAGGTAGATACATCGAGCTTGATGTGCGAGAAACGAAGCCGCCTAAGCCGGCGAAGCCTGCGAGACCACCCAAACCGGCCAAACCGGCGCCAGCTGCACGCAACTCCACCCCCCGAACCCGCCATGCACGAGAAGCCGAAGTGCAACACTTGCAGCTCCCCCCTCCTCCACCCCCCGTCCCAACGACACCTCCATCTGCGCGCCTCACAAGAGACAAAAGCCAAAGTCGGGGCGGCCGTTTCGGCTCCTCGACCGCTGCTGCTCTCGCTTTACAACAAGGAGATGGATATAAACCACGGGAAGAGCGAGGGTGGGAAGAATTTCACCCGGACCTGGATATTGAAACGAAGTTTGTCGTCTTCCCTGCGGAGGAGGTGGATAAGCCAGCTCCGTCCGCGCATGTAGCCCATATCCTGTCTCCGAATGGCCTCAACCTCAGCAATGATAAAGACCCGTTAGCTGAACTTATCCGAGCTCATGCCAATGGCACGTCACCTACACCGATCAAACGCCGCCCAGGCCGCCCTCCCCGCCGTCCTGAGGCCATTCTAAACGCCCTCGGCATTACACCACAACCAAAAGTTGTTCCACCTCCTGGTCCAAACCCTCGCGAGAGGCTAACTCTTCCTAAGCCCTCGTTCCGACTACGAGATGCATTTGTTTTCTACGATAAACCAGGAGTAGGCCAACAAAACTATGTTGACCGGACAATGGCAAGCGTGGGATACCAGGAGACTGACCTTTTCCTTCGCCACGATCGTCGATTGATTCGGGTAACTGAGGCACCACAGGAGGACGATCTCGATGCTGTCAACCCTGTGGGAACTGAGGAGGAGCCCAACACGTCCGTTGGAAGAGTAGAATACGACATGGATGAGCAAGACGAGAAGTGGCTAGAGGACTATAATGCCAAGCGGAGAGAGGATCAACTGGAGCCCATCAAACCCGCTGTCTTCGAAATTACCATGACCAAGATTGAGAAAGAGTGGCATGCGCTCGAGAAGCGCATCCCAAAACCAAACCCCAAACCTCCCCAGACGCAACGGCCTCGTTCGAGCTCTGCCGCTGCTGTGAATGGCGAAACCACGGGGCCAGGAGAGGATCAAGACAGCAAATGTGCGATTTGCGATGATGGCGACTGTGAGAACTCCAATGCTATTGTCTTCTGCGATGGGTGCGATCTGGCAGTGCACCAGGAGTGCTACGGCGTACCATTCATCCCCGAGGGCCAATGGCTGTGTCGTAAATGCCAACTGGTTGGGAGAGGAGCTGTCAACTGCATCTTCTGTCCCAACACCGAGGGTGCCTTCAAACAGACTACCACCTCGAAGTGGTCTCATCTGCTTTGCGCTATATGGATCCCTGAAGTGTCTATTGGCAATCCCTCGCTGATGGAGCCGATCACCGATATCGAAAAAGTACCCAGGAGCCGTTGGAAACTTCATTGCTATATTTGCCGACAGCGAATGGGTGCATCGATTCAGTGCAGCAACAAGAACTGTTTTGTCGCATTCCATGTGACTTGCGCCCGACGGGCTCAGCTCTACCTGAAGATGAAGTCCGGTCACGGATCTCCCGCAGTCATGGATACTCACCTGCTCAAGGCATTCTGTGACAAACATGTTCCCCCTGAGTGGCGCAGGGAACATGGAACGGACGCGGCTACCGCTGAAGCCATGGAATTCTATCGTACTACTATGCAAGGCCGACGGTGGGGTGACAGTCAAGCTGCCGCGTTAGCATTAGAGCCATCACACCCCCTCGGGTGTGAACATCATGACGACGAGGCACTGCGGACTCATACGCCACGCATTACGCTTACAGTTGGTGGGAATAAAAGAAAACGGCCTACTGTACCGAAAACTATCTGGAAATTGCCGTCTGGCGCTCCTGTAGTACCGCACGTTGTCCTAAATGCCATTGCAGCCTCCCTTCAGCGTTTCGGTGTGCGTCAGAGAAAGCAGTATGCTGAGGATGCGTGCAAGTACTGGACACTCAAGCGCGAGGCGAGAAGGGGAGCCGCATTGCTGAAGCGTTTGCAACTACAGCTGGAGACCTTCTCATCTATGGAAATGACCAGGAGGGACTACGTCGCCATGGGAGCTGCCGGAGGCAAGCGGCTCCAACGCCGCATTGAGTTTGGTGAGCGCCTATATGACGATCTCGATCGGTTGAGAACGATGTGCGATGAAGTCAAGAAACGTGAGAGGGAAAAGTTGAAGGATGCCGAAACTCTTCGGAGTATTGTCGACACCGTCTACTTCCCTATCTTCCCCTTACTCTGGCCTATTTTTGACAAAGCTCAAGGGTATGTATCCTTTTCCTCGCTACTTTTGGGTATTTACTGATGTCGATACAGACTTGACGGCAAGGGTATCTTCAGACAGGGGTTGACTTCGATACGCACCAAGCTGGAAGAGCGCCAGTACACCTCCGTTTCTGCCTTCTCCGCTGATCTTGCTCGCGTGTTCACCTCGGAGATTGGGGTCCAGCCCGCTGGAGACACCGCCGAACTTCAAATGCAGATCAGCGGGCGCGCTCCGGAACTCAGCCTAGAACAGCGCGAGAAACGGAAACTGGCCAAGCGCATTATCAAATTCATTCAGCCTGCCCTAGAGGAAGCGATCAAGAAAGAAAGCGAGCTGAACCGTAAGCCCTTCGAACAAGAGCTTAAGGAATTGGATCTTATGCTCGAGAACAGCGTTATGTCGCGAAGGGGTTCCCAAGCCGAGTCCCCAGCGGCTGGTGACGAAGGGCCGGGCAAACCAGAGGTCAATGGAGATGTGGAGGTGACTGCTAAATCGGAGCCCTCTGATGGTACCGAGGTTACCGCCTTGCCCCAACAGTCCGTTGATAGCGCTATGCCAGATGCAGACCAAGCCCAAAATCCCGATAGTGCTTCAGGCTCTCAGACTCAGAAAGTCCCCGGGGTTGGAGTATCCACTCCGACGGTCGAAGGTGGATCTAGCAAGCAAGAGAACCCGTCTGCTAATGCACCTTCCACCACTCTTGAAGCACCACCCGCCGCAAATGGAATGGCAGACAAACCAGAAGAGAATAATCTAGGGCCCACCGATCAGCCTACTGAACCACAGACAGAGCCGTTGACACCCCCTCCCAGCTTCAAGGGAGACCAACAGCTTCCTTTAGCGCAAGGTGGCATCCAGTGGTATATGCAACCGTTCGATCCTGTGGGCACTACTATCCATGAAGAGCGATGGACGGGCCGGGATGTCATGCGCGGGATGAGTGAAGAACTGAGTGAGCTTGACGAGGAGGAGCTGAAAGACTTGGTCGACGATGAACTCGAGGGGGCGATGGGCACTGCCATCGAGGGGTCCACCACCGACACTGGACCAGATGCTGCACCGGAGCAGGCCGTCAAGGTGTATCGAACTCGGCGACGCTGGCGTGGATTTAAATAGATGATTGAAGCGATCTCCCGGTTGAGTGTTTTTCATTTCTTCTTTTCTTCAACCTCTTTTTCTCCTTTCTCTCTTTAATATCTTGATCTTCTCTCGTGTTTGTGTTCGGGCTTATGGCGCGGATCGGATTACGGCGTCCCCCTTTTTACTTCTCTTTCATCTTGTTGATTTCATGTGTTCACTGTGCTTTTGCGTCTACTATGATGAATGAATCTTGAGATGTTCGTTTTCTTGCACTGGTAGCATTGAGGATGGGGGTCGTCGAGATTTGTAGTTAGGTTGATCTACGACTGAATGGACTACTGCAGCTGAGGATCTTAAGCATGCATCCCGTGGAGAGTATGTATAGTTATGCATTGTAATTATTATTTCATTTATCACGAGATCCAGGCAGATTCATTGCGGCGTGTCTACAGTATGTACGGTCTGTATCAATGATCATAACAAACAGCCGGGTCTTGGCGCTCCACCCACAAGAGCCGCTTGCCGTAAAAGGTCTGGAATTCGGTGACTTGGACCTTCGACGGGAAGTCAACGAACTCGGTGCTTTGCTTGCTTTTCTTCCTCTTCCCCCTTCTTTCATCATTCATCCATCCCTCCCCCCAACAACCATTCATCTTCCTTCTTCTTTTTCCTCCTTCCCTTCCCTTCTTATCCTTTCCCCCTGTTCTTCTTGAGGACTTGATTAATTCTTCCTCACCGGTATTGGTGATTATTCTCTTTCCTAATCAGACCAGTGTGGGTGCTTGAATTTTCTGCATCATTTTCCCATCAACCAATTCTCGACGTGCGACGCGCCCCTTTCCCTGTGATATAACCGCTCTTTTTGCCAACCAAATTCTAGTTGTGCAATAAATTTCCGTCAATATGTCCACAGAGTATGATCACGAAAACGGTCGCTATGACGGTAGGTTCCATGGTTACATCAGCATCTTCGGCATCGCCTGGGAACACCACAGCAATACTGATCCGTCTACTTCCTCACGCGTTAGACGAGCCTCGCTTCTCTCGCGACGAACGCAGCGCATCTCCTCGCGATGAGCCTCGTGCCGACCGCGCCCGGAGCCGCTCTCCCAATGGTCGCGCCGATGACCGGTAGGTCGCATACCCGGAAATTTCGCCACGTGCCGGGCGTTGGTTGAATTTGAGGGAATACAAAGGAACTAACTCGCCATTTTTTTTTTTTTTATTTTTTCAGGGCTCCTATCGAGCCGCGTAAGCCTCTTGAGGATGAAGAAGGTGCGGTCAACACTGGCTCCAACCTTTTCGTCACGGGCATCCACCCGCGTCTGACCGAGTCCGACATTTCGCGTCTTTTCGAGAAATATGGTGATGTCGAGAGCTGCTCGATCATGGTCGACCCCCACACCAAGGAATCTCGTGGCTTCGGATTCGTCAAGATGGTGACTGCGGAACAAGCCGACGCTGCCAAGGAAGGTTTGCAGGGTGAGGTCATCGAAGGCCGTACTCTCAGCATTGAGAAGGCTCGCCGTAGCCGCCCTCGCACTCCGACCCCCGGCAAATACTTTGGACCCCCCAAGCGCGGTCAGTAACTCTTGAGCCCGGATCAATAACCCCATCGACTCACAGCATTCGCAGACTTCCGGGGCGGTGGCCGTGGTGGACGCGGTGACCGCTACGACGACCGACGTGCCCCTTACGGAGGCAGCTGGCGTCGCAACGACGACTACCGTTATGGCCGCTACGACTCTTACAGTGACCGCCGCGACTATGGCGGCCGTGGTGACTACCGGGATTACCGCCGTGACTACCGGGACGACTACGGTAGCTACCGTGGAATTGATCGTTATGCTTCGGGAGGACGGGAAGACCGGTACAGTCGCGATGAACGCCGCGATGACCGCCGCGAAGAGCGCCGTGGCTATTATGATCGCGATGCTAACCCTCCTAGTTACAGTCATGGTGGTGCTCCTCCTCCTCCCCGCGAGGGCTATTCCGGCGGCGGCGGCAGCAGCGGCGGCGGTGGTGGCGGTCGCTCGTATGATCCTCGTGAAGACCGCTATGGTAGCAGGTAGGTGCAGGGTTGGGAGTTATCGACGATTAAAACTCAGGGTCATGGCACGTAATTCTTTTCCCCCTTCTCTAGTCTCTGTCTAGGCTTCCCCTTATTCGTTTCTTTTGTTACCCCTTGTCCTTATTTTCTGTGACATTCCAACGCCCATGCACATTCCTTGGAATGGTTTCTTAATTCAATACCCGCTGCCTATGGGGAATGAGCTCGACGGTCCACGGTGGAATGTCGGTTTATGTTGTTCTTGATTTTCATCGGAAAAAAAAGTCGTCTGCGCAATTCCTACTTGTCATCCCGGCGACATTCAGTACGCCATCAGTCATGCGACCATTTTAACCCTGTCGGAAAACCAAAAGAGAGAAAAAAAAACACAGACAGAAAGCAAAAAGGGAAGAACAAGATACTCTAGTGTCGTCGGTCTGCAGTCGCTAGCTGGATTTTTCTTTTGTTAATTCGCTCGAAACACCGGACAAAATTGGCGGCAGGGAAGGAAAAGACATGATATTTACCTTAACGTTGTAATTCCTCGGATTGTCAGATGGGTCTCAGCACTTCTACATTGCAACTCTTCCGGAAATTGGTCGTTATCTCGCTAGTCAGCTTGTTCGCCTTGTTGCGTCTTATTCAACCTTTTCTACGTAACGACTGTTCGATCTGTATACGGCCAAAAGCAAAGACATAATATCTATCATGCCATGCACAATTTCTCTTCACGCCTCCTGAGGACACAAGCAGTTGAACGGAGTTCGGCCATGGTCCGCCAGTTCCACCATCGTGTTTGCTTGCGTGCTTGTAGTATCGCCAGTACGAGCGAAGTGTACGCGTCTAGAACGAGCGGGAGAGAGCCATGTCGACGTAATTGCAGCAGCCATCTTATCAACAGCCCGGAGTTGCACCAACTTCGACCGTTGATGGCCTGTTGGCCCGCCGAGGTAGGTAAGATGGTATTGCGATCCGAGCTAACACGTGGAAAAGGAATCCCATCTTCTCATTCAGGGTTGACCCTGTCCCCATGGTCCAATATGGTTTCTTCGCTTTGTGCTTTTTCTCGGAGTCAGACGAACTTCATTGCATGGTGCTGTCAGTCAGCCGTGACCTGTTCTTGGTTGCTTTGCCAAGTCACTAACAGACAGAACCATGCTTTTGATGGAGAAGCTCGTGGGTTCGTGTCGTTCTCGGCTCTAGAATACCGGGTCAAAAGTGTACACTATTCGTTTGTAGGCATAGAGACGTTCTCTGCTGGTCGATTCTCTGTTCACTCAGTTTTCCCTGGTTAGTCTGACAAACTAGAGATATCGATCAAGGGAGGCACACCACCGGTTCTGTTGTTAGGTAGCGTCACCCGTGGAGCACCTCTAGATCTGCCGATGGGAACCCTCGAACCTGAGCTGGTTTCTATGGGTGAACCGTTAGTTTAGATTAGGAGTTACAATCGATAGTTGCAAATCAGTCGAACTCTTTCATCCTCTTACTTGACCATTCTTAGTTTAAGTGGCCCATAAGGTAAGGACGAGGAGTGCCTTTGATTAACCGTATAATCATCCTTCACAAGCTCCCTGGCAGTATGTCTAGTGAAGGAATAGTGTTTTCGTCACTCTGGGAGTGTAATCTAAATGAATACCTTATGACGAATCCATGTAAATTGAATAAAACTGAGAATAGCAGAAAAGGTCTATGCTTCACAGTGCAAGTGGTTTTTAGAGTGCATAAGATATATCTCCGCGATCCGTTCCCCATACCATCCTGATAAAATTCTATCAATGTATTTCCCAACTCAACCAAATTGAGTAACTTGAATACAGTGTACTGCATAGATTCTCAACATCTATGTATAATTATGCTCATATCAATCATTGACATGAACACACCCGAAAACCAGTATCTGTCAACCAAAAACCTACTCCGATCCACCACAACCAATATAAATAGCAAGGATAATACAAACAAACTCGATTCTCTCACCCCAATAACGTACAAAAAATGGTATCATAAAATCCCTAACCCAAAGAAAAAAACACCACAAACCACCTTAAACACCACAGACGAACCATCCTCAAAGTCCAGTTCCCAACATGCGCAGCAAAAGACATAACCAAAGGCCTTTCGAGTATCCCTTGCTCCATCCCAGTCCATCTCTAGAGCGCATGACTGGCCATCCCCGGTAGAAATGTAATATCCGCTCCTTTCGGGGGTAAGATGAGGTAGAATAAGCCGATCATCAAGCAACATCCTCTACTCAGGCGAAGTACACTCAATCCCAATATCCCAATCCACACCCAATCTCTAATCCTTATGATATGAAAGATCTATTCAGGCGACTTCGCCCCCTCCACCTCATTACTCTTCTGGATCAGGAATTCGCCGAGTACGCGGAGCGGGTTTTGTGGTCTATTTCCCATACAATCCAGTTAGTCGACTCAATCCCCTAGCCCATCGCACATACACGTCGATGACTCTCACAGGGTTAACATCACTCACTGCTCCTTCGTAACATGCTTCATTCCCTCCAGGAGATACGGGACGATCTTCTCGTTCATGTAGACTCGGGCCGGGGCACCGCCGGGCCGCACCTGGGTGGTTGGGACGGGTTCGCCGGTCGGGGTATTGGCCGCTGCGGTGTTGGGGGTGGAGTCGTTGGCCATGATGGTTGGTTTTTCGATTGTCGAGGGGGTATCTTTGGTATTCGGGGGTGGGATGGGGGATTCGGGCTTTTTTTTTTTTTTTTTTTGTGGGTTGTGAGCTCTCAGGATTCCGTTGGGTTATGACGTTTGAGTTTGGAGATGATGTATGGATTCAAGTTTTGTGAGAGATCAACAATTGGATCCAACCATCAACTCCCGGTAATGGAGAAAAAGCAACTGCAGGGCAATGTAAAGCAAAAAAGATTAAGGATTGAAAAATAGTGTAGTAGTTATGGAGCTTTCCTTCGACATTAAACAAATCATCCTTGTGGCGGGACAGCTCTCCACAGTGGGGATTGGCCCATGGTATGTGTGCCGTTGAACATAGACTGGATTGGGGGAGGCTCAACTCACTGGGATGTCGGTCATGGGTTGATCCATCTTGCGCCGTGGGCTATGCTGGATCTGGACTTTCTATGTCTTCAATGTCTCTATCAGGGCTTCAGTTGTCACATTGAGGGGTTTTGTTTGTTTCCATAATTCTTGGTTGTCTTGCTTATTCTCGATGCTACGGCGTGATTGGATGGTGCTGCAAACACGGCAAACATGCCTTTTTTGGGCCAATTAAAGTCAGGTGATCTCGTGTCGGTGGACGTGATTGCGCGTCTTGCACTTTGGATGTTGTCGTTGGGTTGGAGATAAAGGCGTTTCTTGGGGGCTTTTCCGGCGACTCTCATGCTGATAAGTACGCCCTGCCAGCATGTCCCTGTTGGACTACTGGGACACCCTGCGGCCGTCCGTCAAGCGCAGAAAAACCACGGCGGATGATACGGACGACACGACTAGTCTGAGCGATGCTGTTTCGGGCCGGAAGGGTGGGCTGGAGATACCGGAGACGTCTGTGGTGAATCCAGATGTGTCGGATCCGGTGTATACACCATGTCTAGACCAGGAGCCAGAGGGAGATGATCTTCCCTTTCCTGCGAGCCAGACGGACCTCGAGTCCTCGCTCCCCGCCGTCGAGACAGATAGCCACGCAATCGAGGAATACGAGGCCTCCCAATCCATCTCAGATAACGAGGAGGAGCCGGGGCTACGGGAACGGCTGCAAAATGGCAGGTGGCGGAAGGGGAAGAGCTCCATCTACGTGGATGCGTTCAATCTGGCGCTGGAAACTGTGCTAGACGAGGAGGCGCATCTGTTTGATGAGGCCGAGATGGAGGTCTTCAAACAGTGGAAGGAGCTATCATATGAATCCCAGTACTTGTCTGCTCGTCCCAGTCACAAACTGCACCTCCGAGTCACATACTAACCGCCACAGATATGTACGACTCTTTCTCCGAAAGACCTCAGCCTGGCACCGCATCAATCGACTGGGCTACTACTCCGACATCTCAGACCTCACAAGCGTAGTAAACGACCTCCAGCATACTCGAACTCTCCCTCCCAGCCCGTCCCCAGTAACCGAGACCCCCATCGACATGGAACACCCCAAACTAGCCACCCAATTCCACTTCGCCGACAAAACAGACCAAATCACCACCCTCGAAGAAGCCAGCGCCCTCCTCCTCCTCGACGAACTCAAGACCCTCGCCAAAGACGCCAAAGTCCACGGCAAAAGCAAAAAGGACCTCCTAATAGCCCTGCACCGCGCCAGCCAGCAACAAGCCGGCCTCGACTGGACCAACTCCAAAGCCGCCGCCAACCGCGACAGCCACTTCATCCAGAAGATCCTCGACTACACAGGCGACTGCATCCGCCTCGCCGCGGCGCCCCGGGCACTCTTCGAGCGCGTCCATCTCGTCTTCTACCGCTCGACCGAATGGACGGAGAAATCTCTCACCACCATCATCCTGGCGAAGATCTCGCGCCGCAACTTCCCGGAGTATGTGGTCTGCCGCTCAAGTTCGATTTTCCCGTCTCGAGCGTTTCTCTTGGAATTCGAGTCTGCGTTGCGCACGCAGTTCAACATAGACAACATCCTGGAGTTCAGTGGCACGCCGACGGTGCAATCGCTGACCCAGGTCCGGGATTATGCATACACGGTGTATCCGCGGTGGAAGCAGCTCTGCGAGCAGGAGCAGCAGAAGGAAGACAGTGTGTATGAGTGCGGGGAGGGGGCGTATCTGCGCCGCTTCTCGCCTGCATGGGTGTACACGCGAATCATCCACAAGGGCCTCTACCCGCTCGGCAGGTTCAAGGAGTATATGGAGGAGCACCGGCTTCTGTCAGAGCTACTGGGCCAGCGGCTGTTTCATGCTGCACGCCGGGGGTCGTGGTATCAGCGGAAAGCACTCCTGGAGGAACACTATCTGTGGAACCTGATGTCCTGGGAGGGACGTAGCGAGGATGCGCAACGGAAACACTGGCGACGGATTGCGTTGCAGACCTGCGAGGAGGGCCTTCAGGATCCAGACTGTCACTTGATCTACCACTATGACCTGCAGAAGCGCATTATGAAGCTCGAGAGGGCGCTGAAGGTGGTGAAACGCGAGCAGCATGACTTTAGTCATGTCATGTTGGAGAAGCCCGCGGAACGCACGGTCGAGGGTATTCGTATTGAGCGCGAGGAATCATCCGCGCAGGAAGATACGTCGAGACGGGGGCGCCCGACTGTCTGGGTTGATGAGCGGGATGGGGGTGAATGCCGCGTCGAAAGTATGTGTTTGAGCTGGTATCGCGACCAGGGGTGGAAGGGGTATCATTCTGAGGGAGGGATTGTGCGGACGCTGGTGAGTTTGGTTTATCTTTTCTTTCCCGGAAGAAGTCGTGATTGATTGATTTGATGAGGACCAGTTTGGCTATCTCTTCTACGACATCCTCTTCACCTACGTCCCGAATGTCTTCCAGACGCCTTTCCAGACCTGTCCCTTGGATCTCCATACGGACGCCTTCTACGCTACGCGCGCCTCGGAGATCAACCATCGTCTGGTGGAGATCACCAACGGCGAGTCAGAGCGTATCCTCCGCGCTGTTCACGCGCGTGAAGCAGCCCGCCAGCCCTGCGCCATTGGCATCGATTGGACCTTCGAGCTGGACGACCTCGTCGACATCGTGCGGTGTTTCCGTGGCGAGGCCCTCGCGGCGATCTGCAAGGTGCTGGCGCAGGAGTATCAGCAGCGTGGCGGTGGCATCCCGGATCTGTTTCTGTGGCGGGTGGAGACTCGCGAGGTGATGTTTGTGGAGGTGAAGAGTGAGAATGATCGGTTGAGTGATACACAGCGCTTGTGGATTCATGTTCTGGGGGGTGCTGGGGTGAGGGTTGAGCTGTGTAATGCGGTTGCTAGGGAGGTGAGGTATCTATAGTTCTTTATTGGTGTATATATGGTCGTAGATGGGTTGTAGATGTTGAGATACCCATACATATCATGCTGTAGATTAGTTGTCTTGCGGGGACGAATATAAATCAAGAGCATATAGCAGAAGTTCTGGGCAAGGTATATACTAATATATATGCTACATACTACAAGCACACCACAATCTACGACATCTACCAAGAGAAGAAAATTGGTCATGAAATTTTATTTTCTTGTCGACGACAGATATAATCCATCACCACCTAATGCCTGGAAAACAAACACTAGATGACTAAAAACCCACCCATCTCAGGGTAAGAAACCAATTCGAAAGACCTATCCGCGCCAACACACCAACACCCAGCCCAAGCGAGTAAAACCACTTAAGCAACGAGAGTGGAGGCGGTAGCGGACTCGTAACGCCAGGTGGGGGGAAGGACACCGACGGACTTGTAGTAACGAGACAGACGGTGGATACGGGACTCAATGAGAATGAGACGGAACTTGGAGTCCTTGTCCTTGCGGTTGCGCTCAAGGTGCTTGCGGACGGCAACAGCCTTCTTGATGAGGTGGTACAGATCCTCGGGGAGCTCGGGGGCGAGGCCTGAAAAAATCACTCTGTCAGCCTTGTTTTGACCAAGCAGAGGCATAATTGTGTTTTATACGATGAGGGATCTGTGAACGGGTCAAGGCGCAGACTTTCGCGGGGGAAAAGTTGCTCTCGACTCGCGTTCGACCATTTCCTTCTCATCTGGGGGTATGTGGGAGGGGGAGTGGCGTACCGCTGGACTTCAAGATACGGAGGATCTTGTTACCTATTCGTCAACTGTTAGACATTGCTTCTGACATCAACCATGGGGTGTCTGAACATACCGGTGACGTGCTTGACCTGGGCAACACCGTGGGAGTCACGGAGGACAACACCAATCTGGGAGGGGGTAGCACCCTTCTTGGCGAGCTTGCAGATCTGGTCGACAACCTGCTCAGCTGGAATGGGGTCAGTATCTCATGCGCATTGCGCTTTTGCGACGACGGTACTCACGGGTGGTCTTGAGCCACGAAGGAGCAGAGCGAGAGTAAGGCAGAGCAGAGGACGAAATGCCCTTTCCCTTGGAGTGAAGACGACCCATTTTGAATGAAGGTGGATTTGTCGGATTGGTTGTCGACGACGGTGTTGAGCTGCGCGGGGATAGAGTGAAATTTCTTCGAAGTCGAAGATCGTGTAGACGAAGATGAAAGTGAGGCCGGAAGGCGGTGTGCGTGTGGGTTTGTGGGGTCACGTGGTGCGGATGTGCCTCGCTTAAATTAAGGCTCATCTGGCGTCCTTTTTTCTTTGCTGCTGCCGCGGAGTTTCTTTCCTCACCTGCTTTTCGTCCAGTCTGCGACTTGGAGCTTGATGGTGCTCTTTGCAATTGCAATCGACCTTTGTTCTACTAACAGTATCACTGTTCAGGTATACTTACAGGTTAGTGACCCCATGTCTCTCGATTTTTACAGCCTATATGATGAAACACAACCTTTTTTATTTTTCTGGTACCTCTTATTTTAGGGCTGGTTCTCGTAACCAGCTCAATGAATGGAATGGACTTCTGAAAAAGCTGTTACTACTCTACGTGTTTATCAGTCGTTTATTCGAGCAATTGCTGACTCGTGGATGTATAGGAACTTTAGCCTTGGAATACACTGGAGGGATGTGGTTAATAGGTCAAATAGAATTCAATAAAGGAATATCTCGTTCTTTATCACTGTTGCCATATGTGCCATGAAACCGTAGGCGGCGATTTCTGCTGGGTCGCGATACTTGTGTCAGTAAACACTGTCTGGCTGTACTTTGTAGTTTTCTAGAGCGACACTCAGTTCGGTCCTTATCGCTGGAAGTTCTACCATGATGAGCTTCTCCAGAAGGAACAGTGCCAGGCTACTTCGACGTGCCTCGGAAGGCGAGATGGAGTCGCACATATCGTTCCATCTCAATACGAATTGCCCTCCGATATATAAAAAACAAATATCAATATACCCACATAATGGCGTAAAGAAGCGGAGAAGGAGTCACAGAATCACCTCTCAGCGACGGCCACGATGCAGGACCATCACACCGCTGTTGACAAATTCTCTCGCAGATCCGCTGGAATAACCTATACAGGATTATGCACGTCAAATGCGCATCTAACTCGCCGCGGAACGTGCGAGGATGCCCGTGTGGGGAGTCGAGAAAAATAACATCATCCACCGCGTGCGGGATTTTCGGACAATCGCATTGTGCCATTTTCCATCTGCAAGAGAGTGGGTTCAACTGCGCCGTTCGCCCGTGTGAAGCTGGGCCGGGAAGAGACATGCGAACAGCCTAGGTTGGTAGTTGAGGGATGAATGTCTTGAGATGGGGAATGTCTGCTCGGCGTAGACCTGTGGAGATCCACGGTCACTAAAATCTCATCTTCTAAGACATCCTCAGGCCTGGAGGCTGGGCGAGAACCCCTCGCGAGTGCCGCAGTATCTGTCTCGGAGACGTAATCTCAAATCCGGAGGCTGGTCCAGAGCTGAAAGACAAGCAAATCCATCGTCGCAAAATGAGTCCATAACAGTATGGCATTCGCGCTGTGTCCGTCCAGAAGGAACTTTGTAAAGATACGATCAGCGCTTGGTCAACTGGAGCTGAACCATGTGGGCCAGGCCCAGCTGTGATTTGGTCGGGCGTCGAAAGCTCGAGCAACATCAGCGCAACGGCATTGTCAAATCAAGCGAATTTACACTGTATACCGGATGTAGCACAGATGAAGGATGGACCAGTTGGGAATCTGACAAAGAAACAGAGGTAGATAGAGTATGGTTACTGGCAGCTGCCGCTGTGATCAGTTGGATTGGCGACGGACCTATGGCGATCACGAGGCTGGCCGTGCCCTTGCCACGATCACTCTCACCACCGTGCAGCGAGCCCCCATTGGGCACCCTCGCGACCGGACTCGCATCCCAATCGACCATACAAATGGCACTGTGATGGGATTTTGTTACGATCGGTAGCACAGTTGGATTGGCGCAGGCAAATGGCCTTTTGAAAGGTCTGGAACTTCCGGTGATTTTCCGATGTCCCCAACCGTTGCCTTGCCGGTCGCGAACGATGGCACGGATTTGCGGAATTCATTTTCTTGGGGGTATTGATGGTGATACAGTGCTTGGATAGTGATCTCGTTTAATCGAGGCCAAGACTGAATAGGATTTGGTCCGTCAGGTACAGAGTTGCATGGTGGTAAGACGAACGATAGGTACAACAATGTATTGGATGGTTATAATTATATATCACTCCGAGTCAGGTGTTTCCTGGATTCATGGTTACATTACTTGACCACCGTTGATTCGACTTCTATACCCTGTAGGTTTCTTCTCTGGGGATTCCTTCGCGTTGATTTGTTTCTCCTTTCGATCTCATCTTTACCGCTTGGCGATCATCTGCTATCGGACCTCATTTGGTGTTGTACGCTTAAGATACCCGTACCACTATCTCTACACCGTTCAACCGGTCCATGGCTGAATGGCTAAATGGTTAAATTTTCCGATTGGAATGTCGCTTAGGTGGAAGTGACAAGCCATCCGTCAGTGGCGCACAATCTTCATTTGCAGCGCAATGACAAAGCGTGGCGTGGCTTGCAAACTATATCGGTGAGGAAAGCGAAGTTGAATTCCAAATTCCCCTGACCAAGACGTCGAAGCCATGGAAGATGAAGAGTAATCTTCGATGCAGAGCCGGTGTCTCATCCCTTGCTTCCCAACTTACTGGAAGCAGTTAAGTGACATCGCCGTGGATTCTTCTGTGGAAAGTTCCACGCCAATAGTCAAACTTTGTATGGGATTCGGTCGGTAGTTATAATTACCGGTGGCACACAGTATAGCTCACTGGATTTTGCAACGATGGTCGTCGACCGATGTCAAATTCCACCAAACTCGGAACCCTAAAAAGTGGATGCTTCCCTCTGTAATTATAGCATCGCAGTGAACCCACCCTGCTATGTTTCACGGTCCGGATAGTACTCTCCGTGCCGCATCGAGGAAGAGCTACGAGGCTGATCGACTGAGGACCTGTCAGTGAGGAGCTTGATCGCTGAGACTATAGGGAAAGGAATCAACTATGGTTCTCGGCAGATGTACTATTAGCGATCATACCTGAGCAAGCTGCATCTCGACATCCGCACAGTACACTATTGAGTCGGATCGTCGTCGCGGCCCAAAGCCAAGGCAGAACCTTGATCAGTGGCCATCGACGATGCCGCATCGCAACAGGAACCCGTCGCGGACAAGTCCCAAGTGAGTAAGCCCAAAGCCAATTGCCGCGGCCGTGACGATCACTCTGTCAGCCGTGGTGTAGGTTTCCACCTCGTCGATCCTTGTTGGGACGAGAGCCTTCCTAGACAGGCAAGTGGAAACAATTGGGAGAGACAAAGAGTGAATAGTCGTCCTCGACAACTCGGGTGTTTGAACTCTGAATACGTGCGGCCTCCGAAGTTGTACCGTGGACAACCGATGCTCTTTGCAGAATTCGGATGAGGCTCTACAATAACGTGAGGGCAATACCACCTAATGGCATCTGCCGATCTCCATTGGACGGATAAATACGTCGTATTGCCCCAGTATGGTCGTCTGTGGGTTGTCTAGTAAGGTAGTATTCTTTTTCCTACGTCAGCGGAGGCGGAGCAAATTGATTGATTGTCTTGGTATGTATCCTGGATGCCATCGCTGTTACGATCCAGACCCAGGCGATTGGATCTGGATAGTATTACTACTACTATTATTTCTATTACTAGTACTACCCTATGTGACCAAAGATTGGAAGATTGAAAAACGAGAGAATACGAGACACGAGGGAACAAAAGAGTCGCACTACTCTTATAATAATACGTGATCCTAGGCCTAGTTCGTCCCACCACAGCCATTCATGCATTGTGCAGGTACCAGGGGTAAGGGCGACCACGGGGTGGAAGAAAACGATGGCGGCGTTGCGAGGGAGTCCGTCGAACTCAATTTGGAGGGATCATCCCTCCTCTCCGATGCATGGGAAGTGGGAACAACCATGATTGAATTTTGAATTTTGAATTTTTGGTATTAAATTATTAAATTATTGAATTATTGAATAAAATACAAAATGGAAAAATATGCGTTAGTCTAGGTTAGTGCACTAGGTTGGGCTTAGTGGGTGAGGTCAAGGTTTATCGGTAGCCAAGGTAAAACTACGGTTAATGCAGGGTGGAAATGGTCGCTTGGGGTCTGGAAGGGATAGGCATTGGGTAGAGGTCACTTAGACTCTGATAACTCTTCACTAGATCCGAGTATACCTCGTCTCTCCGCGGTCCATGGTACTTGACGGTCCCATGTGCCGTATCCCAGGGTTTTCTTTCCCTCAAAGCTAGATCGACTAACCGGTTGGTACGGAGTCCCTCGAGGATCTGTCTCTGTCCGTGGGAGAAGGTTGAACTAGTTGAGTATGATGCTGCAGGAACCAGACGCAACACCGAAGAAACCAGGGAAATTTCCGCTTAAAAGAGAAACAGAAGCGAAGGAAAACTCGATCCATGTCCGTTTGCCACGCACAACCTTGTCACCTGAGTCATGTATGGGCGTTACAGAGTAATACTTGGCAGTTCCTAGTGCTCTCCTAGGCAGCCCTAACAGCAGAGAATCCCCATCGTAATGTTGGATATTGTGCAGGGACTTAATGCACGGTGGCTACTAAGCAAAAAAGAGTGAGAACTAAAATTGGGGAGGGAATTTATTTCTCCGGGAGAATAAGGTCTCATCTTTAGGACCAGGTATCATGCTTGCCGATGTCCTTTCCTAGCCGCAGACCTCAACCATGGTTAGCCAGAACCTGACACAGGTAGGGCTTCGGATTTCTATAATTGAATAGAGGACAGACCTTCCTCACCAAGTGGAGGTGCCCGGTACTTCACCTCCCAATCAGTCGCAGTGAAGGTCATCTGTAAAATTTCCACATCAAGGCTAGATTACGATACGGGGCTCTCGTGTGAGGAAATTAACCAATACGCCAAGTCGTTCACTATTCTCTCCCCGCTCTGCATACCGTTTTCTGTGACCAGACTACGCCGTCTCCACCGTCTTAGTGGTGAATGGGCCATCTCTCCAGTCGATTGGAACCCCCCGTCGGACAGACATACGGAGTCCACAATACAAATCTTTCGAAGTTTGAGCCTGTCTGGGATCCTACACAGTCCCCACCCTTGCATTCCCCCCCCTGGTGCCAAGCTCATCCTCGAGCTTCGTTCCAGTCACTCTTCCAACGATGTCTGTGCCCAATCACTGCCGTAGATGCCGACGGGGTATGGGTGCCTCTGGTGAACGGACCTCTCCCCAGTCAGTCCACTGGAACTGCCTCCCCCTCAACGCTCAAAGCGATTGGGACCTTTGCTGGGACTGGGGAGGCACTAAGATGGCTCATTCCTATTTCTAACTATATCTGACTATCGCCCCCCCTTCTTGTTCTGGCGTTTCCTCACCTTCTCACCCTGACCACCACACTGACCACTATCGTGAGAGATCGTCCGCGCCTTTGCTGCCAATTGCAGTCGTTGCGCGACTGTGAGCCTCTCGGTGGGGTATCACACTCGAGGGTCTCTTCTGTGTCGCATTCTCGAGTGCTTGGGTCTCGCCATTTTGCCAGGATATGACATTCTCCCGCTCTCTGTCGCATACATCACACACCACAGATCCATAGTAGAAATTCCACAAGATGTCAAATCAAACCTTGCATGGGCTCTGCCCGGAGCCATTCCTCCAAGAGTCTTTCTTTCCGTCCACCGGTGGATGTACGTTCCTGTCGCCTCTTGCATCGTTGGTTGTTGACGGGTCATGGGCTGTGGAGGACTAACCTGTGAATCAACAGTTACCCAAGGACGGTATTGTGCGCAGCTTCCTTCAGCAAACGGTAATGTGTCCTGTTGTATGCCCTGTCCATTGGCAGACTGGATGTATGGGGAGGGTAAGTACAGGTCCCGGTTCGCAGCGCGTTCCACTTTGCTAACGGGATCGACTGTCAATAGAGATCACTACCAAGTCGCGAGCTGCGAGTTGGCTGAGCGTGGCAGTCTTGCCTCTGTGCATTTTCCTCCTGGTTTCTTATGCGGTTCTGCCGCCACGATGGACGCAGCGCCATTACCTGAGCATCTGCTTTACGATGGGAATCTTCTGTATGGAGGTAGGTGATTTGAGATGGTCTAAGAGTGGCGGGAATGGGCTGACCCTCTAGATCGCGTTTGTTATTCCTCTCGGTGCCAAACCCGACCAGTGTTACAACCAGATCACACCAAATGACATGCATTCGAACTTATCCTGCGCATGGTCCGGTACTTTGTTACTCTTTGGCGGCTGGGCTGTCGTAACGTGGAGTACGTGGTGCAAAGCTAACTGTTTTCGGGCTTCGAGCGGCTAATCGTCGCAGGCTTTATTCGTACCCTTGCATTCCATCTCCAGGTTTGCTGGGAGGTGATCCTCGGCAAGAAGTTCATGTGGGGGGCTTTCATCTGCGGCTGGGGCATCCCTGGTATCGGCATCACGGTCATGCTCCTCTTGACTGGGGTATCCTTCCGCTTTGGCGACATGTGCCATATCAACATCAAGCACGCGACCAAGGATTATTGGGCCCCAGTCATGGCCTTCGCGGGGGCGTCTCTGGTTCTGCAGCTCGCTACGATGGCGTACTGTATCCATGTCTACGTGAAATCCATCTTTGATACCACCGACTCCAGCACCAACAGTTCCCACCTGCCGTCCTATACATCTAGCGTCCGCACCGTCACTGCGCGCCAAGCATACCGTCGTATTCGACGAGTCCTGCAGTTGCAATGGAGAGGCGTCGCCTTGGTTTTCGTCATCATCGGCAATGTTATCTTCTTCGCCGTGGTGTTCATCCAAGTCAACAACAAGACGAGCCTGACCCCGGAGAACCTACACAAAGCCCAACCATGGATTTTCTGCTTGATCTCCACGAAGGGTGACGTCAAGAAATGCCAAAGCCTGGCGCACGCCATTGGCCCTAATGAATCGACGATCCTGGCCCTACTAATTCTCTTGTCTCTGGTTGGGTTCTGGAACTTTATTTTGTTCGCACGCCCGGGGATGTTCCTCGGCTGGGCTGAGTTCTTCAAGACCAAACTTGGGCGGAACCACGAGTTCGTCTCTGCGGATGCTCGTGCTAAAACCCCGGACACACGGACGTACGAGATGCTGGGGAGCGCCGTACTCACATCCTGCAAGTCGCCAGAACCAATCGTACGGTCTCCCAGCGCGGCGCGGACCAAGAGCCCGGAGGGGAGCCACTACGGACGAGATGCGCGGTACGTGCGGCCGTCAATGAGCTTCTCGTCGCCTCGGCCACCCAGCGCATCACAAGGACGCGATTGGGATCCTCAGTCCACGTTTGCCCAGTCGAACCATCAGCACACTCCCTCCAAGTGATTCCCCTTCTTTTCTGTTTTCCCTTTACTTCGTTTTAATCAACGAAAAGTCCTGTACATTGATTGTATGATGTATGATCCTATACCCTATCTGTTCTGTGTTGCATAGCTATTTTCATGTTCTATACTAGTCAATCATCTCGAATCATAATGGAAGAGACCAAAATCCGGTTCACCGTTGACCGTCATTCCTTGGAATCCCCCAAACCCAAAAACAGCTTGCAGAAGCTGACCGGCACAAAGGGACGGAAATCCGGACCCGATGAAACCCTTCTTCTTTCACCCCCCGCATTTCGGTAGCTTGGATCCATAATTGAGGTCACCGACTAGTGTCGATAGTTCGATACGGAGGACCCTCCCTAAGGTTCCGGAGCCACACCCGCCCTCTGACTTTTTCCCAAACCCTCCCTTCAACGCATCATTCTCCAACCCTAAACCAAACACAGAAGGTCTTGTCTCCCAATACCAATTAATTACACAATGAAATAAAATAGAATTAAAGATATTAAATCCTGACAATAACCCAAATCCCCGAAATCCTCCCGCCGGAACAACCTCACCAATCACGTCCCCCTGAATAATCCGCCAACCGCGGATCCCCAAACCATCACATGTCACGACGACCCTAACTTCCCCCATTTTCCCGACGCGCGCCCGCGCCATGGTTTCGTTTCTTCTAGAACGGCGCTGATAGTCTGTCATACATGGTTCTCCCGAGGTCCCCGTGGCAGATCGACAGTTGGTTTCCAAATTTCAATTGCCGTCATTGACTCCTTTCGGCTTGGATCTACTGCCAGGGTGGGTTATTTGCGTAGTGGTTGGGGAAGACTGGTGGGGTTTGGGGTGAGACCTTTTTTTTTTTTTTTTT